>NW_015505761.1:34360-35192 GCF_001515645.1 Sinocyclocheilus grahami | reverse complement strand
CTTCTTGTTCCATTACCAGAGCCTGCTCGGGGCCAACTAGTGTGGGAATGACCCCATTGAAACGAGGACGACGAGAACCGTACTGGATTCTGTAGCCTTTTTCTAAAACCTGCAGGACCCATTTTGATATATTTGGCAGAAGTTCCCATCAATAAGCCTCCGTGAGGGCACTGAGGAGGATTGGGCACCGTATACTGAGGTGTTATCCTTTCCTCCCCAGGTGGGGCTGCGCTCAGGGACCTGACAATGGTAGGACCATTTAGCCGTGGTCCTCTTAGACAAAATAACGGTTCGCAGATCTGTTTTCGGTCTAGAAGACCCAGACTGAGAGCGTCGCCCCGACCCCCGATCTTTCTGTGGAGGGGTGCGGGTTGCAACGCTCTGTTTTTGAGACTGGCGATATGAGGAGCTTGACGGCTTGGGCTGCTAACGCTCAGCAGCCCCACCCCTGAGCAGGTCAGCCTGGTATGCTTTTAACACCGCCATGGTATGCAAACATGCGCCAGCCTGACCTGCCGCCGTATAAGCTTTCCCAACCAGACTCGATGTAAGCCTAATGGGCCTGGTGGGAAGCTTCGGGGCCTTCAGGGACGATGCTGAGGATGGGGAGAGATAGTTCGCAAGCGTCTGCTCCACCACTGGCATTGCCCCATATCCATTATCATTCAGCCCCACGATGTTCTTTTGAATAATTCGAGACTGTGGGGCTGTAAATACGGGATGAGTACGGTTTCTCCCAAAATCCTGACAGCTCAGCATGGAGATCGGGGAAAAACGGAAGGCCCCCGTCATGAAGGCTGTGATCTGGATTCAGAAAACGCTCGTCTAATTA
>NW_015505761.1:0-31825 GCF_001515645.1 Sinocyclocheilus grahami | reverse complement strand
CGAGTAGCTGATAAAAGTATAAACTATTGAAAGTCAAAGTCAGTTTTGATCAGGTGGACCTCGAATTCTCAGATCGAGTTCTTTTAAAACCTGAGCTAGAAATAAACCTGAATGAATTAATAATGATTAATTCCCTTACAACTAAGTAAATTATTACAGAGCTCACTGAGCACTGAAGCACCGAGGGTGGCAGGGGTATCAATGAACCTCCGTGAGGGCACTGAGGAGGATTGGGCACCGTATACTGAGGTGTTATCCTTTCCTCCCCAGGTGGGGCTGCGCTCAGGGACCTGACAATGGTAGGACCATTTAGCCGTGGTCCTCTTAGACAAAATAACGGTTCGCAGATCTGTTTTCGGTCTAGAAGACCCAGACTGAGAGCGTCGCCCCGACCCCCGATCTTTCTGTGGAGGGGTGCGGGTTGCAACGCTCTGTTTTTGAGACTGGCGATATGAGGAGCTTGACGGCTTGGGCTGCTAACGCTCAGCAGCCCCACCCCTGAGCAGGTCAGCCTGGTATGCTTTTAACACCGCCATGGTATGCAAACATGCGCCAGCCTGACCTGCCGCCGTATAAGCTTTCCCAACCAGACTCGATGTAAGCCTAATGGGCCTGGTGGGAAGCTTCGGGGCCTTCAGGGACGATGCTGAGGATGGGGAGAGATAGTTCGCAAGCGTCTGCTCCACCACTGGCATTGCCCCATATCCATTATCATTCAGCCCCACGATGTTCTTTTGAATAATTCGAGACTGTGGGGCTGTAAATACGGGATGAGTACGGTTTCTCCCAAAATCCTGACAGCTCAGCATGGAGATCGGGGAAAAACGGAAGGCCCCCGTCATGAAGGCTGTGATCTGGATTCAGAAAACGCTCGTCTAATTACTTTTAGGATGAGCGTCCTGTTTCTCGGCTGGCCAAACGATATTTTATTTTGGCGACTGCTTGTATCACACCTCATACACGAGGGACTGTGGTGGCGAGTCCACAGTCTCCTCTGTCTCGACACTCATCACATCCGAGGAAGATAGATGAAGGGTCTGGCTCTCTCTCTCTCTGGGGGGGAAGAAACCACAGCGCGGGCTTCTGAACACTGAGAGAGAGCCGCGGATCTAGCAGGTGAGGACCGAGAAAAGGACGAGGCCGTCTCGGATCCCTCCGCTAAATCCACCTGCGATCCCCACGACAACAGTCTACGCCGTGCCTCGGCAACAGCGGGACCGCTGCCAGCGGGATCGCGAGAGCGGAGCATACGCAGTGAGAGTAACTCGCAGTGATGACAATCAGCTCCTCGAAAGCTGACCGTGCATGCTCATTGCGGGAACGTCACGATCTCAGAGCTGTGGTTTGAGGGTTACAGTGATGGCAAACCCCGCAGGGAACCAACACTCTGGGGACCATCACTCCTCTTGCACCTCCGATCCAGTGGAGTGACCCACAGAACGCGCTGGGCCCTCTTTATCCCTTTGGGGTTGACTAATGCGGATACGCGTTTTGTGGCATCTTCTCCTGATAACACCGAAAAGAACTTAAATTACACTTTCAGTTTTGATCTTACAGATAAGAACAATACATAAATCGAATCTGTAAATGGTCTACTTTTATTTGTATACACACATAATAACAACAAAACTTTGTGCATTTATAAAATAAAGAAAACAAACAGGGTGCTCTGTCTGCTGCCTTGGTCTGCGTGATCTTTATTTAGAAATGCGTCTTATCGAAAGCAAATATTCTGTGATGCAGTAATCCATATGAAACCAACGCGATATCCAGTCTTTCACGTCTCCCATCATTATCTCTAATGCGACCACGCCCATGCTCTGAGCACGCTATAGATATTATAATCATCCACGTGAAGCGTGCGGCATGTAAACGCCCACATCACAGCATGCAAAGCCACGAGACCTCAAGTTTTTTTAATTTTACTGTTCGCGTTGCGCTGAGGGGAATAAGACAGAATTCACCTCAAGAAGCTTTGGATTACCTCAGGAAAAAAACAATGCAGCGGCTTGATCCAGCAGTGATCATAAACACGAGTAAGTCTTTTTTTATTAACCTACTTGTATTAGTTTTCACAGAACTTGTACACATTTTACTAGTTAGACTTTCTTATAACTATAATTCATGACTAAATATATAATCAAGTGAAAAGAAAAGGGGTAAAGGGAAAAGAACCAGTTCACCTGACAGCTCATTATGCAGCTCATTATGCAGGCCTTTGTCTTCTCAGGTGTGAATCACAGCATTAATCCATGACCATTCAAGCCCCCTCGCATATTCCTTTTCTACACAAAATGTATCTTAGAAAATTTTAATCAATAAATTGTTTTCTGTGAGTGAGTAAACAAGATGATTTTCACATCATTCTGAAGCAAAAACTCTAGACTTCAAGATCCAGTTCTCAATAGTCTTGTGAACAAATGTTCTGTATGTGTTTTATGGCCTTATTTCAGTGACTTTAAAATTTTAGTTTTTCACTAAGCATGCATAAACGTTGTGTTCTCAAAAACACAATCACGTACATACATGCTGCTCACATATTATTGTAGCCCCGTTTGTGCTGATTATGGTGCTACTAAACTTAGCCATTAAAATGTTTATTGGCAACTGAAAAAAGCACAAATGTCAGGACATGTCAAAACTTCTCCAGGGCCCAAAACACCCTTGGACCCCAGAGGGTTAAAGAGCATACCAGCGGTATCCAGTGGACCTCCCCCCGACCAGATGTCGATCTCAGCATCGGAGGGAGAGCTGACCGATGAAGATTCGGCCGCGCTGCCACCCTGCGGGACGGTGGTAAAGCCTAAATCGGATCTGGAGATGACAGCTATGCTTTCCCGGGCCGCCAAAAGGGTCGGGCTCAAGTGGAAACCTCCACCGTGTCCCAAGCCCTCAAGGCTGGATGTTGGTTTCTCGAGGTGGCTCGCGCTGGTTCTCAGCGCCCCGCCCCGGGGCCTTTCTTCCCGGAAGTGCATGACGAGCTCACCAGGTCATGTACGGCACCTTTTACTGCCAGAAAACGGCTGGTGGGCTCCTCCTCCCTCACCACCCTTGACGGCGGTGCAGGACAGTGGTCCCACTGATACTTTTTCAGAGGCTCCTGGGGCATATGGCGGCCGCAGCGGCACTTACACCACTCGGCCCGTTACATATGAGACCGCTCCAGCACTGGCTTTATGGCTGAGTCCCGAGGTGGGCGTGGAAGCGCGGCACTCACCGGGTCCAAGTTACACCGGTCTGTCGCCAAACCTTCACCCCGTGGTCAGTTCTTGCGTACCTCCGGGCAGGGGTGCCCCTAGAGCAGATCTCCAGGCATGCTGTGGTCTACACGGATGCCTCCACCACCGGGTGGGGTGCGACGTACAATGGGAATGCAGTCTCAGGGGTTTGGATGGGCATTGGCACATCAGTTGCCTAGAGTTGTTGGCAGTGCGCCTTGCCTTGAACCATCTCAAAGGGCGCTTATGAGACAAGCACGTACTGGTCCGAACGGACAACAAAGCGACCGTTGCGTACATCAACCGACAAGGTGGTCTGCACTCCCGTTACATGTCGCAACTTGCCCGCCACCTCCTCCTTTGGAGTCGGAAGGTTCTGAGGTCACTTCGTGTGATTCACATTCCAGGCCTGCTCAACCGTACAGCCGACGAGCTGTCTCGAGTAATGCTCCCGGGTGAATGGCGACTCCATCACCAGACGGTCCAGCTGATTTGGAGACGTTTCAGAGCCGCTCAGGTAGACCTGTTTGCTTCTCCAGAAACCTCTCACTGCCAGTTGTTCTACTTCCTGACCGAGGGAACACTCGGCACAGATGCACTGGCACACAGCTGGCCGCAGGGCCTACACAAGTATGCGTTTCCCCCAGTGAGCCTTCTCCGGGAGGACGAGGAGAAAGTCTTGCTAGTGGCGCCGTATTGACCCACTCGGACCTGGCGACAGCCCCTCCTTGGCCGATTCCTCTGAGGAAGGATCTACTGACTCAGAGACGGGGCACCGTTTGGCACCCGCGTCCTTTTGAAACTCCATGTCTGGTCCCTGGACGGGGCGCGGAGGTTCTAGGTGACCTACCCCAGGAGGTAGTGAACACCATCACTTCGGCAAGAGCACCATCTACGAGACACACTTATGCCTTGAGGTTGAACCTGTTCGTCGAGTGGTGTTCTTCTCGCCGAGAAGATCCCCAGAGATGCCCGTTTGCCATCGTGCTTTCCTTTCTGAAGCAAAGGCCGGAGCGAAGGCTGTCTCCCTCCACCCTCAAAGTCCAGGTTGCTGCTATTGCTGCGTACCATGACCCAGTGAATGGGAAGTCTGTAGGTAAACATGACCTCATCATCAAGTTCCTTAGAGGGGCCAGGAGGTTGAATCCTTCCCGGCCCCCCTCTATACCCTCTTGGGACCTGTCTCTAGTGCTAGAATCACTACAGCAGGGCCCATTCGAGCCTTTGCATTCAGTTGAGCTAAAGTTTCTTTCATTGAAATCTCTGCTCCTGCTTGCACTGGCCTCCATCAAGAGGGTAGGGGACCTGCACACATTTTCGGTCGACGATTCGTGCCTAGAGTTTGGGCCGGCTGACTCCCAGGTAATCCTGAGGCCCTGGCCCGGCTACGTGCCCAAGGTTCCCACTACACCCTTCAAAGACCAAGTGATGAACCTACAAGCGCTGCCCCCGGAGGAGGCAGACCCAGCCCTGGCTTTGCTCTTTCCCGTCCGAGCATTAAGGTACTACGTAGACCGGACACAAAGCTTCAGGACCTCAGACCAGCTCTTTGTCTGTTACAGAGGCCGAAGGGGAATGCCGTCTCTAAGCAGAGGATGGCCCACTGGATTGTGGATGCCATCACCCTGGCTTATCAGGCACAGGGTGTGCCCTGCCCATTCAGGTTGCGAGCTCACTCAACTAGAAGTGTTGCATCCTCCTGGGCGCTGGCTTGTGGCTCATCGCTGACAGATATTTGTAGGGCTGGGTGACCCCCAACACGTTCGCTAGATTCTATAGCCTCCCTGTGTACTCACCTCAAACAGGTAGTGGCGCCAAGAGGCCCCGGTTAGTGTCGGCTTGCTAAAACTGCTCCAGAGTGTCCTACAGTAGACCCTGTTGAGATCCTCCATCACCCTCGGCAGCGGACGCGGCGGAACTTCCGGCGCCGGGCCTTCACGATGAATCCACGGAAACCGTGGAAGGCTGGGTTCCATATTGAGACCTAAGCGGTTCTCGTATGTGTATAGTCCACGGTATAGCCATAGAGCCCGTGTTTCCCCGGCAGACTTCTGCCTTTCCAAGAGGGATACAATCACCTCCAGTTCTCCATATACACCTAAATGGATGCTATTTGTGTATTTGCTTCCGAAAACGGGCTGCGGGCTTCCGCAGTGTCCCTGTTCCAAGTGGTGCGGTTACGTTTTCCCAGTGTTATCCATTCTCACTCAGTAAGGTAGTGCTTTGAAAAATGGTGAGTGGAACTACTTGTCCCGAGCCCCGGCCTACACCAGATAGGGTTGCAGGCGACTCGCACAGGGCACTGGAAGGGCCAGCACCATGACACTTTGGTAGGGATCCCAATTCGTCGGTCACCGACGTGACTCGGAGTGACCGAGTGAAAGGGAACGTCTCGGTTACGTATGGTGACCCTCGTTCCCTGAAGGAGGGAACGGAGACATCACGCCGCCACGGTTGCTGTACCACCGCTGAGCGGCCGGGTCGCCTGCTCGGCTCCTCAGCGAAAACCTGGTATGCACTGCACCTGCTGCCTTATTATAATCACGCTGTGATCAGCGGCAGTTGGATGCAATAATTGCATGCCAATGTGCATTGGCTTGTTTAGTTTATACTCGAAGCAGATTGGTCTATCGAAGCGATATCCCAATTCATCGGTCACCGACGTGACGTCTCTGTTCCCTTCTTCAGGGAACGAGGTTTGCCATATGTAAACGAGACATTATTTACACTGCAAAAAAATAAGGCCTATCTCGTTCCATTAAAAAATATGGGCTATAAACAATCTAAAATATATGTTTACCTTATTGACAAAACTGCATAAATTTGAATAGCAATGTGATGTCTCAAAACGCATTTATAGTCCGTATCTCATATGTTTCTAACATTTTGTACCCTTAACTGCGTTAAACATGGTGTAACATGGATGGAATGTGCATGGAAATTATACGTAGCTGACGTTATGCATATTAAAACTAGGCGTTGTAAGCTCCATATATGGCTATTTTGGGGAGGAGACGGGGTGGAGATTCATGTACGCACAATCTTCCGCTGACTGGGTATTACAAACGGAATTTTGCGCAGGGTCTGGCGTTTACACATTTAGGATGAAATCTACGTAAAGTTTTATACATGAGGCCCCAGGTCTAGAAAGACTTCTCATTGGCCTGCATGCTGTTTCTTAGCAACTAATTACCCTCCACCCAATATGAAACTCATCACTGAGGTTTAGGCTTGGGTGGCCATGATTTCTTACACCATGTCCTAACTACAAGCGACACAACAAGATCCAGCGACAAGGAATTTGGGTGTCCACACCAGACTTGACACGACAATGCGACGTGACAGAATCAATCAAATATCACAGCCAATCAAAAGCGTGTGTGGGCTTGCTCTCTCTGGAAGTGCACTGTACTCGCAATTAAATGGAAAAGTTTAGAATCTAGTTCAGAAATATTAAAAATGTTTAACCTTATTAAATGTACATACAGAGTGACTGATACCATCTTTGTTATGGAATACGCTTGTTGGTTTGCATAGAGTTCACAGTTTTTACCATACATGTTTGCATAAATTTATTTTCAAGATCTGAGGTAATTTATCTATTATTGTTTTGAGTATGGCAATAAGGTCACACAAAATGATATTCAAACTCACATTAGACACGTTTAACTTTGAGTAAAGCACATAAGTACCTGAGATTATCACTGTGATATTGCTTGCATGTTTTTGTTCCAGCCGTGATGTCACGGAAATATAAATTTCTCATGTCGCTGTTGTGGCTAGTTAGGACAAAACCTCTGATTAACATGGAAAATATACTTTTTATTGTGTGTCACGGCATTGTGTCGCATGTAGTTAGGACACGGCGTTATGGCCTCTTGATGCAACATCTGTCAATGAAACACAAAGATGCCACAAAGTTGTTTGTAAATCTTAACAATTGCTAAATCGACACAGCTAGAAATAGATACAACTTTGTTCTAAGTCTCCAGTCTGTCCAGTCGAGGCAAGAAAATATACATCTATGTTCTGAATATCTGGCCTGTGAAGCAAGAGACAATAACAAATTCCATGCTCTTAGTTTCAAGCTTGAGAGTCAGCAACATATATGAAGTCTCCAGCTTCTGTGAAAAGAGACATTATCAGACATACTACATCCAATTCAGCGAGACAGAAGACAGTACAGATGCATCTGAAACAAGCTGAAGAATTTGTGATCTGCATTTAAAAAAAAAAAAAAAAAAAGTATTTAACAGACACCCGAAGTGTAACAGCGCTACATGACGGCGTGCTGCCATATCAAATACTTTAGAGTGATACATATTGTCTGCTCTCCTGAATAAATTCGATCCCAGTTACTGTCTAACTCATTCTCAAGAATCACTGTTACTCTTTTCTAAAACAGGAAAACAACCTCAATCTCAGACTCAAATTCAGTAACACTGATGAACTCATAATTGTGTATCAGTTTTGTAGCTTGTTTTAAACAGAACATAATTAAACACAAAGAAAGCAATGATATTAATTTCATTACTTCATATGATAGAATAGACCAATGTTTTTAAATATCAGGTTCTCTTATAAAAAATGTCTTACTTTTGAAATAACAGTAAGTGATTTCACGCTGTGTGTTCACTTCAACGCTTTTGTACTGAAAATACAAAAACAACATGTCAGGTGCATGACTGCTTTGATGCTCCTAGTTGTACGAAACACTTTGGTGAGTTTTAAGCTGGTACTTTGAATAACAAATGCATTTTTGTGATCAAACAAATTCAGTTACCTAGGATACATTTAGAGTAACATAATTAGAGTTGACTTTTTTGAGGAAGATAAAAGGAATATTGCAGCTTTTCTGAAATATATCTGTCCATAACCAGCATACTGTCCTTTATTTTGTATCAACTAACATTTTGTTTCAGGACTTCAGAAGTTGCAATCTTGTCAAACTTTTACTAATCAAACACACCTGATCAATTCAGCGGATTTCATTAATTGATCACTGAATTTCGGTAGAAATTAGAAAGTAGCAGGCCCAGTCCCCCTCGGACCCACTTGTGGCACAGACACTGATGTAATATCTAGGTTACTGAATGCAACCCCAGTTCCCTGAGTATTGATGAGCTGCTCTGTAATGACCCAATGATAGCACAACAGTGGACATAAGGTCTGAAGCTTAACAGAATCACAGCATTTCATTTGCTGATGGTGCTGAAGAGCCCCTCCCTCCACCAATAAGGTGCTTGTAACTTGTAATACATGTGGCCAAAGTAGTTAAACCAAGTCACCTTTACTTCTATAGCACTTTATACAATACAGATTGTGTGTCTGCAGCTCCACAGTGGGAAAAAAGGAAAATAACATAATCAGTTATGGAAACTCATTGGGATGTATCATAAATTATCAGGAGTCTGTAATTGGTAGAAAGCCTCCACAAGTGTTCATGGTTGTGGTTGCCAGATGTCAAGCCTCTTCCCAACCTGGCAACCATGTGCACATGCTCTCTCTGCATTACGGAAAAAGCGCAGATGAGCTGAAAACACTGGCAAACATGTAAGCTGGGGTTTGGCGATCTCCATTGAGTAGTGTAGTGCTTGTGACAGTGTGTTCTGTGGACACCTGTGATTTCTGAAAACTGACTTGTGTTAGTCGTACCCCAGAAAGCCTGAGCATGGGGGCAGAGACCACATTTCCTTCAAGAACTTTTGGAGTTCATTTTCAATGTGAACTGTTGGGGAAACTACTTGTGAAGCTTTCACATAAATTAACCATGGGTTTATTATAGTAAAAGTGTAGTAACCATGTTTGTTGACACTGATGACCATTTGTATAACCACGGATTACTACTACTACTACAAATCCTACCATGGTTAAACTATTGTTAGAGTAGCAAGACCATGGTTAATTTATGGTTACCATGGTTCCCCTTCTAGGGAACTCCATGATGCGCCCCCTAGGGGGCACATTGGGGAATGCAGCCTGCATGACCCGTGTCTGAAGCACGTGTGAAACAACGCCAATCTATTGGTCCACCTGGCCCATGACATCATAGGCGGGATGCCCGGAAGTATAAAAGGGCACCTGCTGAATACGTCATCCTCTTTGCTGTCTTCAGAAGCTGTGTGTTTGAATTGCGTGTGCTAGACCAATGCGGGTGAGCGTTGTGGAAAGTATGTGCCTCCGTGCCTAAGGTCTCTGACATTTGAGGACACACACGGTCTATGCATTATGTGTCTTGGACGGGAGCTTGTGAGTGTCTCCAATGAGAAGCTCTGTTCACGTTTATCCCTCTTCTCGAGTGATGAGTGACAAGTGTTTGCATCTCGCGGTTCGGGTCCAACTGCGGCGCGGCACGGTGAAGACTCAGATCGCGGGACTCGTGGGGTTAAGATGCTCATTTGGGTTATCGAGAGTGGTGGACAGTAACAAAGTAGTTTTACAGAATTTTTCAAGTATCTGTACTTTACTGGAGCAGTTTTATTTTGAGTAACTTTTACTTTACTACATTCCAAAGCATAAGATCATACTTTTTACTTCACTATATTTCATAAAACTTATCGTTACTCCTTATAATATATCACGTGCTCCGAGATGCAGTCTGATTCATGAACGAACTGATTATTTTCAATGAACCCGTTATATCGGTTCGCAAATCGCACCAAACAATTCATTCACGAATTGGAATGATCCAATTGCAGCTGTTCTCGAGTCGACAACTCACTGATTCAGATGATCCGTTTAGTGTGAGTCTCCAGTGAACTGAATTCACAAGTAAGAACCGGGAGATCTTGTGAGCGCTCGCGTCTGATGCTGTTAAAAGTAACTTACTAATGTCGAATTTTAGGATTAATTATTGTGACTGAAAACCAGTGGTGGACGAAGTACACAAATCAAGTACTTGAGTAAAAGTACAGATCCGTATAATAAAATATTACTCCAGTAAAAGTAAAAGTACTCAGTTTTCAATTTTACTCGAGTGAAAGTACAAAGGTACTTGATTTTTTATGTACTTAAATAAAAAGTACTGATAGATGAATGTTTATTTTGCAGTTTTATATAGGCTACTTTTATCAAAATACCTGGGATTTTCCCCAAATAACCAATAAGGAGATAATGAATATAATAAGGAAAATATAATTAGATTTTCATAATGATTTTTTTCCTCTCAAACCTCGTCTGTGGTGGAAAAACACCCCTGGCCAAATGCCTCCAGAGGGCATCACTTCCCACTTTGATAATTACTGTAGTTATCATGTTCTGAACATCACATCCTTTCTTTTTCCCTCAGAAGTAATCCATCTAGGTGGTTGAAAAAATATATTTTTTATACTTTATTTTAAAAAAATTACCTCAATTTAGCACCAGCAAGCTCGTTAGCTAGACAGTTAGCATTTTATTGAATTATTTTAATGGTTATGAATAAACATTTATATTTGTCTACTCGGCTAGTTGATCCAGATACATAGTAACATAGGCTATGTGTGCTGACAAACAATATAAAAACAGACCACACATAGGGCTAAATGCATAGCATTTTAGTAAAACTGCTAACATTACAGCAGCGGGGAAGATGAACGTGCATGAGTTATTTTATTTAATCGTGTTATTTTAACGTTTTTTGACCTAAAACATAGAGACTCTGATGTTAATGTGTCTGCATTCAAGCATTTCGGTGGGCTTAAACAGATCATCCTTTACAGCAGATTTAGTTCACAAACAACTGACAGCTTTGACCTGGGACGAAGCGTTTGTGTTTCACGGCCCGGTTCGCTGTTGCCACGGCACATTTTATCCCAGCTCACGGTGATTGCTTTGATCTGCTGGATCCACACACCCTCTCTAAACAGGTTGTCAGATGCTACAGATACTATTGGGTTGTTATGGCGATGAAGTGTGAGCACGGAATCGTTTCAGCCTAATCCTGCGAGATCGTGGCCAGAGCTATATTCAGCTCGGCCTTGCCTCTCTAATGTGCACGTCTGTGGTCATGAAGTCTTTTGAAAGACTGGTGCTGGCCCACCTGAAGGACATCACTGGACCCTTGCTGGATCCTCTTCAGTTTGCCTACAGAGCAAACAGGTCTGTGGACGATGCAGTAAACATGGGACTGCATTATGTTCTGCAACATCTAGACAGACCAGGGACTTATGTGAGGATCCTGTTCGTGGACTTCAGCTCGGCCTTTAACACCATCATCCCAAACCTCCTCCTGCCCAAACTAACTCAGCTCTCCATGCCCACGTATATAAAAGTATATTTAGCTTGTGTGAACCATGTACCTTATTTTAGGGATTTAATCAAACTCCCTTTCAAAAAATCCATTGACTCTGGGATGATGGAACCGGAAGTGCCACAATACTAACTCGCTTCCGGGTTTTTGCCTACAAAATTACATCATAGTTCCACCACTCCTGTTTACCTGGGTGTGAATGTGTGATTATATACTGATAGAGATTTAAAGTTTGTTCACATTTTATCACTATATCATTATAGTAGTTTGAATTTGGACATTTTATTTTTTACAAAGCAGCATATATAACCCCCAAATTCTTGCTACGACACAGTGAGACAATGTGGTGAGTGTCAAGTCATGTTCTTACACTAGATTTATCTGAGAGAAATGATAAGGAGTCCATAGGTTATTGTTTTCCAGCCAATACAGTTGACCCGAGCACCATTTCAGCTGCTAAAATGACTTTTCCCCCAAGTGCCAACTGTAATATTCAGATGTACTCTGTGCAAACTCAGTGTAAACCCTTATGAGATCTTTTAGATTTTTATTAGTCTTTTCCAAGTAAACTCTACGACAGCTGTGGGGGGAGAAATAACAAAAAATAAATAACCTAAGAATGGTCCAGATCCCCAAAGGGAAAACTATATTATGGGCAAATAATGACAGCAATTTTGAGCTGCATTGGGATGTTTGGAGTGTGTGTACTTTCACAATTTAAAAATGTCATTTTTAGGAAATAATAATAATAATAATAATAATAATAATAATAAACAATATAGAAACAAATGCAAAAAAAATTTAAAATTCTTTATTTATTCCTCATCAGAAATGAATAAAATTGAAAGAAGCTAGCTTTTTTTTAAATCTTGGATTCAATATTTTGATGGCAATTCACTGTGAGCACACTAAGATCACTACCATGTATCAAGCTTCACGTTGACTTTAAAATGTTGTGTATCCAGCCTGCTAGCAGGAAAATTGTCCATGATAGTCTAATCCCAAGAGGAAGTCAATCATCTTGGACTTTGTCATGCCAACATGTGAAAAGGAAAATTAAACTTGGTTTTGTACTTCCTCCCAGCCCCTAGTGACAGCCCCTTACTGGACACAGATAGATTTTTATTACATGCAATGATTTCCACTGGCAGGGTTTCCAATCACTTCTGCATTACTTCACAGACATAAGAGCCCCTTAAAAAGTCCCCGTAGTTTTAAATATTCAACCATGAAAGCAATTTAAAATCTCATTTTTGTACATAAGATCAATTCAACATGCCACATTTATTATTCTTATGGCCCATTATATATTATACAATTAATGGAACACAAAAAGCAACCTTGTTGTCCTCATAGTAGAAGCATGCATTCATTGTTTTACTGTGTGTTAGTATTAAAAAAAAAAACTGTCCAACTGATAAATTATGAACACAAACACTTGAGAGATATGATGGAGGGTACATGCCAGATGGTCCAATAGTAATTTATTTGAATGTCACTATTACATATCTGAATTAATAAAAGCATGTTGACATGTTATTAATTTATAAGCTTCAGTCTTCATCAGTATTTTAGACTGTCCTTTCAACCACAGACAGTATGACAACCTGATTAAAAATTGATTGCCTGTAGGCCAGTTCAACAGTGAAATAAAAATTAATCTTCATTGAGGAACATCTCCCAGGGAATACTGATAAACACAATTGCTTTTGATTTTATTTTTGAGTCTTTTTGAAGTCTTAAAAATAAAAGTACAAAGCTGTCACTGGGCCACTATCGTAATAAAAGGTAGTGTAAAGTGTACCATTATAATAATATTTACAATGTAGGTACTAATATGCACCTTTTTTAATGTGTAAAAAATTTAAATGATTTACAGGACAAAAAATTAAATGTATAGAAGAATGTTGTGTGTAAAAATTATAAGCTGATTAAAAAAAATAAATAACAATGTACATAATTACTTCTCTTTTATTTACACGTGAATATGCAGAACAAAAATAAAAAATGTACATAAAGTACTTGGGCTCATTTACAAATAAATTACACAACAAAAATGAATAACGTATACAACTTATTCACTTTATTTTTAACTGACATCACAAAAATAAACTACAGAAATTAGGTTGTTTCATTGATAATGTGACATTTAAAAAAAAAGATATTGAAAAAGTGTAAAGTACCCATTTTTTCTACTGTTTTCTCTTGCCTAATAGAGAATGGCTAATAATTTATTTGTTAACCATTCTCTCCCATGCTCTTCTCTTCTCTCCTCTGTCTCTCTTTCTCTCTGGAGTTTGTGGTCCTCCCTGAGTAGCTCCACCAGCTCACCACTCACTCCCACACCTGTCCCAGGACACTTGCAATCCTAAGGCAGAGCAAATAAACCATGCCTGTTAACAACAGCAGCACAATGAATTTCAGCAAAAATGTGTCTATTAACTTTGTATTTTTTAAGTCTTTCCCCAGAATGGCTCATTTTCTCCAGAATAGTCCTAAAACGAGAAAATGGAAACACTTATGAAAAATATAAAGACAGGTTTGCAGTCTTAACATTAGAAAATATGACACAGCAGGACATGCATACAAAATACTAAAGTGCTAAAATTAAAACATTTGTAGACATATCTTGCATGACAGCACTACCAAAACAAAACAAAGGGTAAGACTATTGGCTTATATAGTGGTTGTCTTATTGTTTGTGGGCTTTGCTTAAAAACCTGGCTTTTAACACTTGTTCCCTTTCATGGGAACTTCGAACTGCGTTCCCCATAGCGACCCCTAGAGGACGCAGTGTCTCGTTCCCTACTCAGGGAACCATGGTTACATAAGTAACCCGAGACGTTCCCTTTCATGGGAACTTCGAACTGCGTTCCCCATAGCGACCCCTAGAGGACGCAGTTCGAAGTTCCCATGAAAGGGAACGTCTCGGGTTACTTATGTAACCATGGTTCCCTGAGTAGGGAACGAGACACTGCGTCCTCTAGGTTTCTTGCCATGCTGCGGACGCAAGCTTCAGACGAAGAAGTGAACGATGTGTAGCTCCCGGCACCGATTTATACTGTAGTCGCACCGGTAGTGACGTCATGGCTGTCGCCGGCCAACGAGTTGGTGTTTTTTTAATGTTTGCTTCAGATACGAGTCACGACGAGGCGTTCCCCATAGCGACCCCTAGAGGACGCAGTTCGAAGTTCCCATGAAAGGGAACGTCTCGGGTTACTTATGTAACCATGGTTCCCTGAGTAGGGAACGAGACACTGCGTCCTCTAGGTTTCTTGCCATGCTGCGGACGCAAGCTTCAGACGAAGAAGTGAACGATGTGTAGCTCCCGGCACCGATTTATACTGTAGTCGCACCGGTAGTGACGTCATGGCTGTCGCCGGCCAACGAGTTGGTGTTTTTTTAATGTTTGCTTCAGATACGAGTCACGACGAGGCGTTCCCCATAGCGACCCCTAGAGGACGCAGTTCGAAGTTCCCATGAAAGGGAACGTCTCGGGTTACTTATGTAACCATGGTTCCCTGAGTAGGGAACGAGACACTGCGTCCTCTAGGTTTCTTGCCATGCTGCGGACGCAAGCTTCAGACGAAGAAGTGAACGATGTGTAGCTCCCGGCACCGATTTATACTGTAGTCGCACCGGTAGTGACGTCATGGCTGTCGCCGGCCAACGAGTTGGTGTTTTTTTAATGTTTGCTTCAGATACGAGTCACGACGAGGCGTTCCCCATAGCGACCCCTAGAGGACGCAGTTCGAAGTTCCCATGAAAGGGAACGTCTCGGGTTACTTATGTAACCATGGTTCCCTGAGTAGGGAACGAGACACTGCGTCCTCTAGGTTTCTTGCCATGCTGCGGACGCAAGCTTCAGACGAAGAAGTGAACGATGTGTAGCTCCCGGCACCGATTTATACTGTAGTCGCACCGGTAGTGACGTCATGGCTGTCGCCGGCCAACGAGTTGGTGTTTTTTTAATGTTTGCTTCAGATACGAGTCACGACGAGGCGTTCCCCATAGCGACCCCTAGAGGACGCAGTTCGAAGTTCCCATGAAAGGGAACGTCTCGGGTTACTTATGTAACCATGGTTCCCTGAGTAGGGAACGAGACACTGCGTCCTCTAGGTTTCTTGCCATGCTGCGGACGCAAGCTTCAGACGAAGAAGTGAACGATGTGTAGCTCCCGGCACCGATTTATACTGTAGTCGCACCGGTAGTGACGTCATGGCTGTCGCCGGCCAACGAGTTGGTGTTTTTTTAATGTTTGCTTCAGATACGAGTCACGACGAGGCGTTCCCCATAGCGACCCCTAGAGGACGCAGTTCGAAGTTCCCATGAAAGGGAACGTCTCGGGTTACTTATGTAACCATGGTTCCCTGAGTAGGGAACGAGACACTGCGTCCTCTAGGTTTCTTGCCATGCTGCGGACGCAAGCTTCAGACGAAGAAGTGAACGATGTGTAGCTCCCGGCACCGATTTATACTGTAGTCGCACCGGTAGTGACGTCATGGCTGTCGCCGGCCAACGAGTTGGTGTTTTTTTAATGTTTGCTTCAGATACGAGTCACGACGAGGCGTTCCCCATAGCGACCCCTAGAGGACGCAGTTCGAAGTTCCCATGAAAGGGAACGTCTCGGGTTACTTATGTAACCATGGTTCCCTGAGTAGGGAACGAGACACTGCGTCCTCTAGGTTTCTTGCCATGCTGCGGACGCAAGCTTCAGACGAAGAAGTGAACGATGTGTAGCTCCCGGCACCGATTTATACTGTAGTCGCACCGGTAGTGACGTCATGGCTGTCGCCGGCCAACGAGTTGGTGTTTTTTTAATGTTTGCTTCAGATACGAGTCACGACGAGGCGTTCCCCATAGCGACCCCTAGAGGACGCAGTTCGAAGTTCCCATGAAAGGGAACGTCTCGGGTTACTTATGTAACCATGGTTCCCTGAGTAGGGAACGAGACACTGCGTCCTCTAGGTTTCTTGCCATGCTGCGGACGCAAGCTTCAGACGAAGAAGTGAACGATGTGTAGCTCCCGGCACCGATTTATACTGTAGTCGCACCGGTAGTGACGTCATGGCTGTCGCCGGCCAACGAGTTGGTGTTTTTTTAATGTTTGCTTCAGATACGAGTCACGACGAGGCGTTCCCCATAGCGACCCCTAGAGGACGCAGTTCGAAGTTCCCATGAAAGGGAACGTCTCGGGTTACTTATGTAACCATGGTTCCCTGAGTAGGGAACGAGACACTGCGTCCTCTAGGTTTCTTGCCATGCTGCGGACGCAAGCTTCAGACGAAGAAGTGAACGATGTGTAGCTCCCGGCACCGATTTATACTGTAGTCGCACCGGTAGTGACGTCATGGCTGTCGCCGGCCAACGAGTTGGTGTTTTTTTAATGTTTGCTTCAGATACGAGTCACGACGAGGCGTTCCCCATAGCGACCCCTAGAGGACGCAGTTCGAAGTTCCCATGAAAGGGAACGTCTCGGGTTACTTATGTAACCATGGTTCCCTGAGTAGGGAACGAGACACTGCGTCCTCTAGGTTTCTTGCCATGCTGCGGACGCAAGCTTCAGACGAAGAAGTGAACGATGTGTAGCTCCCGGCACCGATTTATACTGTAGTCGCACCGGTAGTGACGTCATGGCTGTCGCCGGCCAACGAGTTGGTGTTTTTTTAATGTTTGCTTCAGATACGAGTCACGACGAGGCGTTCCCCATAGCGACCCCTAGAGGACGCAGTTCGAAGTTCCCATGAAAGGGAACGTCTCGGGTTACTTATGTAACCATGGTTCCCTGAGTAGGGAACGAGACACTGCGTCCTCTAGGTTTCTTGCCATGCTGCGGACGCAAGCTTCAGACGAAGAAGTGAACGATGTGTAGCTCCCGGCACCGATTTATACTGTAGTCGCACCGGTAGTGACGTCATGGCTGTCGCCGGCCAACGAGTTGGTGTTTTTTTAATGTTTGCTTCAGATACGAGTCACGACGAGGCGTTCCCCATAGCGACCCCTAGAGGACGCAGTTCGAAGTTCCCATGAAAGGGAACGTCTCGGGTTACTTATGTAACCATGGTTCCCTGAGTAGGGAACGAGACACTGCGTCCTCTAGGTTTCTTGCCATGCTGCGGACGCAAGCTTCAGACGAAGAAGTGAACGATGTGTAGCTCCCGGCACCGATTTATACTGTAGTCGCACCGGTAGTGACGTCATGGCTGTCGCCGGCCAACGAGTTGGTGTTTTTTTAATGTTTGCTTCAGATACGAGTCACGACGAGGCGTTCCCCATAGCGACCCCTAGAGGACGCAGTGTCTCGTTCCCTACTCAGGGAACCATGGTTACATAAGTAACCCGAGACGTTTCGCTGGGTATTTGAGTAAATGAAAACACAATTCTTACATTTCAATGTGAATTCCCCCACAGAACTCTCATCCTCCATGTTCTTTGAATATAAATTTCAACGTCATCTACACACTCAATTTTAATATTGGATAAGGCAGGGTGCGAAGTGTCCATCAGATGTACACTTACATAATATACCTGTACATACAACTGTCTATTGTTATATACCTGTACATACAATTGTCGATTTGTATATTTTTATTCCTTAGTTACTTGTTCTATTTTTCTATTTTTTATTATCTGTGTTTTTGTTCTGTCACTGTCATTCTGTTACACTGTGGAGCTTCTGTCATGAAAACAAATTCCTCGTATGTGTAAACATACCTGGCAATAAAAACTCATTCTGATTCTGATTCTGATTAATTTTCCTGGGAAATGGAGGGTGCATTTGAAGTCTCTTTCGAATTACGGTAGCCTTTGTCGCACCGCGGTGACACAATCGGCCTTGGAATGTGGTCTTCGGAAGGTGTATCCTGAATTGGGACAGCTTTGTTTTGAATTTCAAATACGCACTTCGGAGTGTGCGCACTTCACTTTGGGACACAGCTATTGTTAACTGGCAAACCTACTTTGTTTATCTCTTCTGGGAGTCTTGATAAGATTCAGAGAGCATTTGGTGCCTATAAGTGGGAATATAAAAGAAATGTTCCAACAAGTTTACCTTTTGGAGCATGACAAGCCTATCTTTTTATTTATCTGAAGGGATATGGAACAAGACAGAGAATTGCATGTATATGAGTGGCAGGGGCTCCCTTTTGTCACCACTTGCAGGTCACACTGTCATTTCTACACTTTACTGAAGCATGTTCTTGACAGTACAAAGCCAGGTGATCGTCTACAATTCACCATACAATAGAGTTTTTATGTGGTCAGCTGTCTCTAGAGCATGACCACAGCTGAGAGACAGTCTAAGACAGCTACTAGGTAATGAAGGATTAAAAATCTGACAGTGGGCCTTGAACCAGATTATTGTAGTAAGCAAAAAGAAACCAAAAGAAGCTTATTCTACCAGTACAGAACTCACATAAAGAAACAGAAATCCTTGAATCCACTTTAGGTCTTCACTAGCACTGCCCCACCAATAGCCTTAGGTATAAGCACCATCCCTAGGAGTACAAAATGCCCACCATTCATAAATTATACCAGGCCACTGTCAGTCAATCATTAGGATTCATCTTCCCTTATACAACCAGAGCAAAGGTCCTAATCCAACAACTGAAGTTTATACCAAGACAATGGGATAATTCCTGATGCAATTCTGCAAAACTGGTTTTAGTTGTTCATTTTTAGACAAACTCAATCCCTTTCCACTATTACCTTTCCCAGATGCCATGTGACACCAGATATGGACAATGGTTCTGTTGCACAAGAGATACATGCATTCTGTGATACATTAGGAAAAAAGCATTTGGTGCAGTCAGGTTCAAAGTATTTACCAGCACCAGGATTGCAGAAATACAAGAAATAACAGCTCTCCCGGATTAACGGTATGTGGTGTTGCTATGTGGACCTTATAAAGGGTAAAACACTTGAATAACAGACTATAAAGCTATATGATCTGTAAGTACTATTAACAGTTCCTGTGACAATTAACATTTTCCCAGTGGCAAAAGTAAGCGTTCCATGTCCTCAATCTAGTGAATTCCAATATACAAAATCCTGATGCCAGCCAGTTTACCACCTACAAGTAATTACTGGAAACTACTCCACAATGTTCATTTCATACAAGCAGAAATACTTCAGTGGAGATCAACTTGATGTGGCATATCAACTTGATAATATCTTTGAAGGCTTTCAGTGGCTCAAGCACAATAAACCCCTTCTTTTAGCAGTAGACTGTACAACTTGTGTCCAGAGTTGGACAAATAAATAGACATCGTTCAGCTAGTAAAAAGACCAAATGTCTTGGCTGAAATCAGAAGGAAATGTTGGATTCTCTGTGGTCGAGAAGCCATCCTCAATCACCAGTTCCAATGCATAGACTGTCATAAATGGAGAAACAAACCAGAAGCCATAAATTTAAATATCCAAGCCTGTATTTTACTCAATGGGAATGGATTGCTTCTGGCTCTTTTCCGTTAAGATTGAATGGAGAGTAGAAACAAGATGAGTGGATAATTTGAATTCCAATACACAAATTCCTGATGCAAGCCAGTTTACTAACTACAAATAATTATTGGAAGCTACTGTACAATGTGCTCATGTTAATTTCATACAAGCAGAAATTTTACAGTGGAGAGCATATCAGCTGGATAGTTTCTTTGAAGACTTCCAGTGCCTGAAACAAAGTAAATCCCTTGCTTCTAGCAGTAGACCGCTCAGTTTACGTTCAGAGTTTACTTTATGGGAATGGATTGCTTTTTATCCTTTTCCATTAAGAATTCCTGATGTTGGCAGTTAGTGTTAAAGGGCCAGAAGCACCGTATATGGAGAGACAAACCAGAAGCCCCACAAATGTCAAAATTACCAGTAGCTTGGGCTTCAGCTATTCAAGCCTGCATTTTACTCCATAGGACTGAATTGCTTGTAGCCTGTTTCTTTTAAGATTGGACAGAGAGTAGGAAAAAGACCATTTGCAAATGTCTAACAACCAGATTTGTCAACCTAGACATACTGGACTGACATGGATTGGTTCCTCATGACATTTAGGGGATTTGTGGTTTATAAAGGAACTCCGTTTGATATGTGGTCTGATCAAGGGACCAACTTCAAAGGTGAGAGAGAGTTGCATTATGCATTCAAAGGGATGTCACTGTTTCTAAGTGATCCGAATCATTTAGCCTTATGCATGTGAATAGTGTTGCTCTGTTTAGCGATGTCATACTATGCACATCCTGATTTTACTGAGTTAGATGTGTTCCTAGGTCAACATATTTTGTTGACCCTGGAACAACATGTCAATCCAAAAATTTAGTCTTGACCATATCCCTACATCTAAACCTAAACTTAACCATGAGTAATCCCTAAAATCGGAGGCAATGATAGATGAATGACACTGACGTACAAGCACCAGACACTGATTGTAAGCCTAACTTCACAAAACCAATAAACTGTTTTTTCAAATCTGATTGGTTAATCACAATGTTGTTCCAGGGTCAACAAAAATTGATCCAGGAACATGTCGCACTTGGTAAAATCAGGTTCTGCGTCATACTATATTGCAGTTTAAAAAGTATTTATTTATTGTATTTTTATTTAACACACTCATATGTTTGACTACATTTTGTATTACTCAAATATTTCAGCCACCTTATATTGGAACTGTATACATTGCTACTAAGCTGAAGTAAACAGGTTTTTAACCTGATACTGTATTTCAGAGTCTCAGTCGACTTCTTGTTCTACCTACACTGGAAACTGACAAATAGTATAGTTTTAGTTTGTTGTAATAGATTGTTTCCAAATATATAGATATATGTGTTTTTACTGTCATCCTTGAAATGTCATGTTTATGCTGAAGTAGTAATATTAATAATAATAATAATAATAATAATAATAATAATAATAATAATAGAAATAATAATAATAATAAATTAACAGAGAGCATGAGAATGATACCTGGAAGTCGGTACTCAATGTATATGCTTCTAGGGATTTTAGAGAACCCTTTAATAGAAAAAAACAGAATATAGAGTTTGGTGAAGATGTTTATGTTGATGTACCTGATTCATCATTCTATTTATGCTAGGACAAAATTCCACATTATTAAGTTTGGAAGAGACATAGTCGGAGTTATTTATTGGGACACTGGAACAATTGATCTTACTAAGAGCATTTCAATAATATCATATTCTTAATGAGTAACTTTGTCTTCTTTTCCAGTAAAAATCCCATCCCTAAAAATCTTCCAGTGCATTAAAACTAATAGACATATTATTTGAAGGGGGGAAATATGCCTGCGTCTTGTGGAATTTTATCTTTTTATGAACGATTCATGAATTTAAGGATGTTTAGACTTTTTATTTTCAAAGATTGCCTCTTGTCCTTGGTGAGTCAAAATTATGTATTTAAATATATAATGAAGCCAGTTACAGCACTGGCAGCCTCTAATGAGCTTTTATGTCTGAATTGTGATTCAGTGTTTATTGACATTGACACATGCTTCATAATGAACATATCTCAAAAGTTTCCACTTGAAGTGTCTGTGCATTTCTTTTATGAATTAAATTATACTCAAACACAGTAGCATCATTAAAGTTAACATTAATAAATAAATAAATAGAGAGAGCAGCTTGTTAATAGCAGCTCACACCATGAGTCCCTCACCAAAGTTGTCTGACATGGTATATTTTCGATACAGGAGAGAACCAATCAGCTGTGCCATGTGATAATGATGTCATTAGGTCAGATTGAGTTAGACCTATTGGACTGCGCCATCTAGAGTTTCATGCCAGAACTCTGTATTGGCATTGGTAATGTGCATGGCAATATTCATTTATTTGATCTTGGCGGAATAGATCTGCTACACGGCTGCTGCTGCTGCTCTTTATTGGCAGTAGCAAGTACCAAAAATCCAATGTTGCTGTGTGTATCTAAGAAATACTGCTGCTGCAAATATAACATACATGAAATAACCTCCCACAAAGCAGGAGACATAGAAGGGACAATACAAGCCAAGACAAGAACAAAACACCCCCCAACAAGCAGATCTATCGCCAAGACATATGTACTGTTGCTGCTCCGAAGAGCCATGTGAACCGTATTTATTACTATCTATGTGTGCCTGGGCTACCACGCCGACCGGCTTAACTCTAATTAAATGTGCACTATGTGTAATGTTAATTAACAAAATGAATATACATTGCAATCCGATAGATAAGACCCCAGCACCCACCTGAGCAAATATCATAATTTAGTCATTTGATGACTGCTGTTACCTTCTCCACTTCATCAGTCCCATCGGCAGCGTAACAGTTCGTTAGCCGGTCAGCAAAGTTAGCCGATGCATGCCATTTACTCTCTCGTGCAGATAAAATTTGTCAGAGTTACAGTGCACAAAAACCCCTGGGTGGACTGACCTGAATGAACTGGAATAAAAACAGAACATAAATGTTCTTTCTCCGTTTTCTGAACTACATAGCACAGTGAAAGCACACTACTAAGAGCATTTCAATAATATCATATTCTTAATGAGTAACTTTGTCTTCTTTTCCAGTAAAAATCCCATCCCTAAAAATCTTCCAGTGCATTAAAACTAATAGACATATTATTTGAAGGGGGGAAATATGCCTGCGTCTTGTGGAATTTTATCTTTTTATGAACGATTCATGAATTTAAGGATGTTTAGACTTTTTATTTTCAAAGATTGCCTCTTGTCCTTGGTGAGTCAAAATTATGTATTTAAATATATAATGAAGCCAGTTACAGCACTGGCAGCCTCTAATGAGCTTTTATGTCTGAATTGTGATTCAGTGTTTATTGACATTGACACATGCTTCATAATGAACATATCTCAAAAGTTTCCACTTGAAGTGTCTGTGCATTTCTTTTATGAATTAAATTATACTCAAACACAGTAGCATCATTAAAGTTAACATTAATAAATAAATAAATAGAGAGAGCAGCTTGTTAATAGCAGCTCACACCATGAGTCCCTCACCAAAGTTGTCTGACATGGTATATTTTCGATACAGGAGAGAACCAATCAGCTGTGCCATGTGATAATGATGTCATTAGGTCAGATTGAGTTAGACCTATTGGACTGCGCCATCTAGAGTTTCATGCCAGAACTCTGTATTGGCATTGGTAATGTGCATGGCAATATTCATTTATTTGATCTTGGCGGAATAGATCTGCTACACGGCTGCTGCTGCTGCTCTTTATTGGCAGTAGCAAGTACCAAAAATCCAATGTTGCTGTGTGTATCTAAGAAATACTGCTGCTGCAAATATAACATACATGAAATAACCTCCCACAAAGCAGGAGACATAGAAGGGACAATACAAGCCAAGACAAGAACAAAACACCCCCCAACAAGCAGATCTATCGCCAAGACATATGTACTGTTGCTGCTCCGAAGAGCCATGTGAACCGTATTTATTACTATCTATGTGTGCCTGGGCTACCACGCCGACCGGCTTAACTCTAATTAAATGTGCACTATGTGTAATGTTAATTAACAAAATGAATATACATTGCAATCCGATAGATAAGACCCCAGCACCCACCTGAGCAAATATCATAATTTAGTCATTTGATGACTGCTGTTACCTTCTCCACTTCATCAGTCCCATCGGCAGCGTAACAGTTCGTTAGCCGGTCAGCAAAGTTAGCCGATGCATGCCATTTACTCTCTCGTGCAGATAAAATTTGTCAGAGTTACAGTGCACAAAAACCCCTGGGTGGACTGACCTGAATGAACTGGAATAAAAACAGAACATAAATGTTCTTTCTCCGTTTTCTGAACTACATAGCACAGTGAAAGCACACGTCACACGAACACATTTCTCCGAACTACACTACCCATAATACATTTCACTCGGGACTACAATAGCCGTAGATACTGATCTTCAGCGATAAATCGTATTTCCCTTCTCCCGCAACACTGTCATTGATATGACTGCGATAAGCGCGTGCTTCTGACACTGCGCACAGCTGAAATCAACCACAATCTCATCACAATGAAAACATCGACCTTAGAAATAATGAACGTCAACATTGAGATAACTCCAACGGATATGGTGAACCCCCGTTGAAATGCATATGCAAGAATGCTTATTTCATTTAACCTGTTTCATGTCCGTTACTATCGGAGTGTCCTCCGAGCGATTACGTATGCTCTAAACTGCATTTTGCTCCTGCATACAATGCAAACTGCTAACAGGACACTTAGTTTAACTTAATTATGGTTGCTCATTTTTTAATTCAATTAGGCAGACCACGCAATACACACAGCGATATGGATTAGAAGAGCATTCAATTATTTTAGATGTAGATTTCGCTGTTTCTGAAAACTGTTGCAAAATGCACAAACCAGCACAAACAAACAAGACCATTTTTAGTGAATTTGGAGCATGTGGCGGGGGCTGAGTGATGACATTGCCTGTAATTAAATGTCTTATATTTTAAAAACCGAAGCAGCACAAATGAAAATATTACCTGCACAAACCAGCACAAACGATTGAGCCTGGTTTGGGTGAATTTGGAGCATTTGGGGGGGCTGGTGACGTCATCGCATATAATTCAATGTCTAATATTTTAAAAACCGAAGCAGCACAAACGAAACTTTTAGCTACACTACAAACAAGGCTACTTGGGGTAAATTTGGAGTATGTTGGGGGGCTGAGTGACCTCAGAATGACCTATAAATATTATTTTACTATAAAAAACCAAAGCAGCACAAATTAAAAATTTTACAGCACAAACCAGCACAAACGGAGCACAAACGATTGAGACTATTTTGCCGACGTTTTGCGCTGGGTGGGGGGCCAACTTCACGGAGGTAGGCCTGTCCACACGAACGCGGTTATTTTTAAAATAACATCGCATCTTTTTCTACACGGTTTGGCCGTTCGTCCACACGCAAACGCAGCACCAGTTCATTGAAACTGAACATTTTTGAAAACGCCTGCCAGGGTGAAGATTTTCAAAAACTCTGGTTGCAGTGGAGTTTTTGGCTTGTGATGTCAGAGCCTGCGCTGTTATCTTCACCTACTGGAAACTTTTTCAGGCTTCTGATTGGCCGACATGGCTTTACGGTTGAGATTATATCGCCACCTGTTGGTTTGGCATGCTCTTGACAGTGCTTTATAGCATGTGTTTGTGTTTTCATGTGGACGGATATTTTTTTTAAAACGGAAGAAGGAAAACTCAATTTTTAAAAATACCCATGTACATGTGGAAATGGCATAAGAGATGTGTCTTTAGCTGTTTCTTGAAAATGGCTAAAGATCGGATCGAGTTGCAGTTTTTGCAGTTAATATCTCTTCTTTTTAACCAGTTTTTTTTTTTTGTAATCCTGCTGCCTCAATTATCTTTTTTTTTTGCACAATAGCCATGCCTTAAGCAATTTAATTGTCACGAATCCGGTCCATGAACTTTCCTTTTCATTGACTCTCGCACCACACAAACTGTTGCATAGCACCCCGGACTACATTTCCCATCATGCATTACTGATTGCACTCAGCACGAATTGCACACACCTGTTTACACTGATTGCACCCAGCTGTTTCATATCACTCCCTCACTATATAACACTCACTCTTATCCCTTCCCTCTGCCGAGTATTGTTCCGCATTTATCACTCCCCTAGCGATAGCGACTCTACAGAGCCCTCGTTTGTTGCCTTAGCCTTAGCCTTAGCCCTAGTCGTTTTCCTTAGCCTTAGCCCTAGTCATTTGCCTTAGCCTTAGCCTTAGCCTTCCCGGTTTCTGATCTTCGCCTGGTTCCCTGGATTCTCCCCTTTCGTCTTGCCCCTTTTGACTCAGTCTGCCGATCGTCGACCTGCGCTAGCCCTAGGACTATTCTTGTGTTTTGCCCTCCATATACCTGTTTGCCATCTGACCTATGCCTGCTGTATGACCACGTCTCTGTCTTCTCCACAAATAAAGCTTGCACATGGATCCGCAAGTCTCACGTCTCGTCAGCCCCGTAACATTAATATTGTATCCTTCTCAAGGGCATTCAATAATTGTTACATTTTCAGTGTGAGTTAAAACTCTCTCTCTCTCTTTGCCTATTTTATCTGTAAAATAAAATCTACTTTATAATTATATGCATCTGACTCACTTGAACTAGTTTGTTGATTGAACCGCTTTATTTTCTTTGAAGTGTGTAGTACTGCATTGCATAGACTGCTCAAATTGTATAACTGTTCCAACATTATATAATAAATATAAAATTGCATGTTGGTATTTCACATTAAACAAAACTGTTTCAAAGAGTCAGTTGCTTCAGGTTGTAGCCTAGTCCACCATTATAAATCAATACATTTATTCAGTACCGTTGATGAAATTAAAATGAGAAACAGGGTGCAGGCAACAGGATACTTTTACCAGAGGATATAAACGCACTTATGAGTGGCACCTGTTCTTTGCAATCTCATATCTGTTTTTCTTTTCTTTATTTCTTTGTACATAACTTATGTAGCGAATCACATTCAAATAACGGTTTTCCTATGAATTAACTAGAACACAGTCCATTTCTACTCTGCCTTTCCTTGGGACATGCAGGGATTTTCCCTGCTTTACATACTTTTGGCCAATAAACTCAGTGATATCAGCGTTGGTTGCCATGCAACAAAGAGGCCTGTTCGACTTCCTGGGGTGTTACGCATTCCGGGGGGAAGGGTTCATGGGTCCTCTTATGGCTTGTTAACTGAGGTTACAGAGTATTTGTTATATAAAAAGAGAATATATAGTGTGTTGGATTGGTCCAGACGCTACACTTACGATTTAGTTTTCATCTCTGCAACACAGTCAATACAAATATATTTCCCTTTCATGGGAACTTTGAACTGCGTCCTCTAGGGGTCGCTATGGGGAACATCTTGTCGTAACGCGTGTCTGAAGCATACATTGAAAAAACACCAACTCATTGGCCGGCGACAGCCATGACGTCACTACCGGTGCGACTATAGTATAAATAGGCGCCGGGAGAACACATCATTCACTTCTTCGTCTGAAGCTTGTGTCCGCAGCATGGCAAGAAACCTAGAGGACGCAGTGTCTCGTTCCCTACTCAGGGAACCATGGTTACATAAGTAACCTGAGATGTTCCCTTTCATGGGAACTTTGAACTGCGTCCTCTAGGGGTCGCTATGGGGAACATCTTGTCGTAACCCGTGTCTGAAGCATACATTGAAAAAACACCAACTCATTGGCCGGCGACAGCCATGACGTCACTACCGGTGCGACTATAGTATAAATAGGCGCCGGGAGCACACATCATTCTCTTCTTCGTCTTCATTGACTGTTTTGTTTGAAGCGTGCATTTCTGTGGTAAGAGCGATCTCTATTTATCTCATTATGGCGAGCACTAGCAAAGCATTTAAGGATGTGTGTATCCGTGTTGACGTTGTTTTACATCTGATGACACACACGATCTATGCGTTATTTGTTTGGGCGAAGAGCACGCACTGCGAGCGTTTTTCCAAGGGAAAAAGCTCCGGTCTCGTTTGTCTCTCTTTTCGAGGATAAAAGGGCAACAAGTTCTCGCAGTTCGAAGTTCCCATGAAAGGGAATGTCTCAGGTTACTTATGTAACCATGGTTCCCTGAGTAGGGAACGAGACACTGCGTCCTCTAGGTTTCTTGCCGTGCTGCGGACGCAAGCTTCAGACGAAGAAGAGAATGATGTGTGCTCCCGGCACCTATTTATACTGTAGTCGCACCGGTAGTGACGTTATGGCTGTCGCCGGCCAACGAGTTGGTGTTTTTTCAATGTATGCTTCAGACACGGGTCATGACGAGGCGTTCCCCATAGCGACCCCTAGAGGACGCAGTTCAAAGTTCCCTACTCAGGGAACCATGGTTACATAAGTAACCTGAGACGATTTTATCTTTTTTCCTCCTGCAAAATTTCAGTAATTCTATCCTTCACTACAAAGTTAAAGTTTTAATCTTTCACAGCTGTGCATTATTTGCGAGAAAAAAATCTTTCTTAAGCAACATAGCGACATTACATATTGACATCCCATACAGATGTGTGGTAAATTGCCACCGACTATCTGACAGAATGAACCACTTACAAAGAAAATGAGAAAATCAAAGAGTAGTTCAATGAAATGGATAATTCATCTAATCACATGTGACAGCTCATACTCCAGCGGCCTGTCTTTTAATCTGACACAGCACTCTGGTGCAATGATACCACATTTAATGTGATATATTAACAAAGATTAATTTGTTAACTGGCCGTTTCTGGCCTCGTTTCATCTGTCTGGACGGTCAAGTTTAGGCATTCTATGCTGCTTCTCATCACTTCATAAAGGACAGTACATTATGAAGTGATGCAGTTAAACAAAAATGTGTTAATTACCATGTTCATGTTACTCACTTTCCAGGGAAATCAAATCTTGAGGTTATATTCATTAAAAAGCTATAAAGGAAGGTAGATAATGCTATATGCATTTACCTCCCATGCTAAGTAAACACATTTGCAAGTAAATCATTCACAGTCATTGTGTTGTGTGTTGACGTTAGTCAAACAGCGTTTACAGACAGTCCAATCTGTGCACTTTTTAAAATATATAATATGAGCATACAGATGCCATTGTACCCTCATTGAGATTTTATGATGTACTAAACCTTCTGTTAAGGAGCACATAGCCTTGATTGCATGGTTTTTGACTATATAAACTCTACATATCTCAAATTCACACTGAAAAGCTTCCTGTAAGTATGTTGTCCTGCATCTTACTGCCTAACAACTCTTAGGATCTTTTGATTGTCCATATTTCTTTAGTTGCAATGTCTTGTCATATTGGTGGACTGCACAACTGTCATGGCTGTAAAAATCTGTTCACAAATGAGATTTTAACAAAATTAAAAAATTTTGCCACTAAAAATTATCATTCTGGAGGGGATACTATATTTATATAAAATGCATCACTGCAAAGTACCTATCATGAACAAGAATGAACGATTCAAACTCATTTAGTATTCAGTTCTTCAACTCTTCTTCCTTGAATAATTTGTTGCTGCAAAACACTGTGTGTGAACACCGTTTAACAGTAGTGAGTAAAGTATTACTTATCGAAAGATGAAGTAAAATTCTTTAACATTTAAATATTCCTAACCCAGGTTATTATGAAAAGTGTACATAAGCAATACGTTGTATTATTCCCTGAAAGGTATGAACAACTATGCCAACTACCTTTATAAAGTAATATAATTTATAACGTAATAATTATTTAATGCTTCACTAATTAGCAGAAGACACTAACCATTTTTAAATTCCAGTTGTGCAGATGGGGAATGTTAACATTAACTACGTTTGTTCTGAACAAATAAAAACAAATGTTTTACAATAAATCACTCCTTACTGGAGTTTAGTTCTAATGATTGCTCAGTCCGATCAGATCACATGGATCACAGAGCAGAACTGCTCTCTCTCTCTCTCATATCTAGCAGAAAATAAGTACCTCACTGACCATAGCAAAATGAGAAAAAACTACAACAAATGAAGCTCGATACCTATCTGAATCAAACGAACAGTGCTAGTGATAGCTAACTACCATACAGTGCTAGCATGCAGTGAAATGTCTTAACTGTTCAGCAGAAAAATAGCTATCTCTGCATCAGCCTTTAATCCTTTTAAATATCAGAATTGTCCCACTTCTTAAAAGCCTTGCCAATATTTATTCTCGGTTTAGCACAGGCCTGTTTCCATTTTGACTGCAGGCTCTCTGCTCTGTTCGAGGTTTCTTATAGTTTTGACAACAAGTAATTCCCCAGATGTTAATGATGACTGCCAACTAAAATTTGCTTATTAATCAATTTTTGCTCATTTTTAATCAAAAAAGAGTTACATACAGCATCTTTAAATATGTCTCTGATAAGTATGTGAAAAAGATACTCTTCTTTAAATAAAAAGACACACACTAACAACACATTTGAATAAACATTTTGAAAGGATTCATGTAAAATGTATGGCTTAAAAATAAAAAAATAAAAAAATAAAAAAAGCTAAGACTAGGCAGACTATCAGAAGTTCTGGATATTCTCTGAACGGTGTTAAAATAATTAGTTTTATGTGACATAAAAAATAATAATAATAATAAAAAAAGTCTGTCATCAGTTTTCACATAAACCTGATGACACCTTGCCAGGTTAGCTTCACATTTGTCCTCTCTGGTTTCTCTTTGGTCTTGCGGTCAAGATGTTGCCAACAAAAATGAAATCCCCTTTGCTTTAATAAGCCAGGTCTGAAGGACCATGAAAGGCAAAGCTGGAGCTCACTGTCTGTTTACTGCGCTATTATGTGCTGCAGCACAGCTGCGGCTTCAATCTCACCTTGGCATGTCACTACAATGGGCAGAAACGGCACCGAAGTTGTTTCTAACAAGTGCTTTCTAACAAAACTTACATTATAGCAAATGTTTTCGGTGGAAAATTAATTTTGCAGAACTGCTCAAAAGAGAGGTGACAAAGGCATGCTGAGAGCAGAAATATTGATTGCACTTACAAAGGGGTGGTAATGTCTTTCAGGCAGCTTAGAGAAGAAATGAAAGCATGTTTTTCATTCTTTAAAAGAACTTTACTGGTGCCACAGCAACTTTTGTGTGTCTGCGAATGTGAGAGCACGATAAATCACTCGGGTGAAAAATGGTCAGAGTTGTTTTAGTCTTGGATATATAAAGATATAACTTCATGGATACAAAAGAAGAGGTGCAGGTTCAGATCGCAGCAAAAATATTAGTGGGTCTTTCAGTGTCTTTGAAAAGTTGTTTGAAGAAGAACAAGTGCTGCGAGAGACGCTGATATTAACTTTTAATATATTGCTTCAACCCCTCATCAAATAAGTTTTAATTAAATGAACATATAAACTTTTTTTTTTGTTAAAACACTGCAATGTAAAGGCTTTAATTTATTCATTCTTAATGGAAAGTGTATTTACATTTAATAACTTGCTACTATTGATAGCCATACTAAAAATATATTCACATGGATCTGAAACTCAACTTAACTGGGGGGAAATGCAAGTATTAATCCTTGTTGCAGTGCAATTATAAATCTAAGTACTGAACTTGGTAACGCTTTATTTTGATAGTAAACTTGAGGCATTCTACTAACTATAAGAACTGTACAACTACACATCAACACTAAACCTAACACTCTATTAACCTTTAAAATCATACACAATGTATACATACACATGTCTTTAACTACTATGTACTTTGATACAATGTATTTTTGATGTAATTTGATACAATGCACTTATGGTGTTTTTTTATTTTTTTAACATTGTTCTTATGTTTAAAAATAATTTTATGTTACACTTTACTTTATGGTGTCCTTGTTACTGTAACGGGACCAACGAGACGTGAGG
>NW_015505760.1:790121-790713 GCF_001515645.1 Sinocyclocheilus grahami | reverse complement strand
GCAAGTAACCCTAAGCCAAACCCTAATCCTAACCCTAACCATGTAATAAATACATGTCGTTAATTAATATTACTTGGTACTTAAATATATAATTACAATGTAACAAGGACACCTTAAAATGAAATGTAACATTATTTTGTAATTAAATTAGCAGTATTTCCAACCAAAGCCACAGCAGAACTGTTTTGCATTTCTTAAGCAACACACAGTGGTGTTTCGATACTGAATGAGTCCATGTTTTTGAACTAATCGAGTAAGCCAATGATTCATTGACTCATTCATAAAGACAGTCACTTGCTTAGTTTAGAACAAATCAGTTGAATTAATGACTGAATGACTCACTCATTAAGAAATAACCTACTGGTGGTTTTAGTTTCTGATTGGGAGTATCATTTAATTTATTTTAATAATGTCATTTTAATAATCTCATCATATTTCAATATTTAAAACCATTTATTATCATTATTTATGCAATGTTGAATATTGTATTTGGTCACACTTTATTGTAAGGTCCAATTCTCTATGACTTCTACCTCAATAAATCCTTATTTGCTGCTTATTAATAATTAGTAAAGTAGTTGTTAAGTTTAGG
>NW_015505760.1:785292-788883 GCF_001515645.1 Sinocyclocheilus grahami | reverse complement strand
TAAACAATTTTCATTTATTTATTTATTGATAGAAAGTGTTTTTTTATTTTTAATTAATTATTTTATTATTTCATTAACTACTACATTTTCATCAAACCCCCTTTTTCGAAACCAAGATTAACACAACATTAATGTTAAATTATGAATGCACTATTGTTTATTATTAATTCACGTTCATTCATTTACTAATGTTAATTTATACAATTCAGAATGTTTAAACTATCTTAGCATATGTAGAAATGAACATTCACCAAGACCAATAAATGTGTTTATTAATTACTAAAATAGCTCATTGTTACGTCATGATATCTAATGCATTAACTAATGGTAAAGTATTGGAGATTATTATGAAATGCTACTGTTTACTCTTAAATATTAGTATTACCATATATGGACATTTGCTGAACTAGCCTGAAAAATAAATTTTTTTTTTTAGAGTTGAGCTTAAAAAAAAGTAATTGGATGTTTTAAAAGTAATTTTAACATTTTAATTTCTCTGTTATAGAGTCTTTGTCTTTGTACAGTGAATAAATGCTGTAAACACTAGTATAAAATCCAAAAACAACTAAATTAAAAAAGAACGGCAGGTACTCAAACTCAAAACCACCTGCTACTAAATGTCGAAAATTGGCATTAAGGCTCTTGCATGAACAGCAGAGCGGCCTCGGCTCTCAGTAATGTACTACATGCTGAGAGACTGCTGCTTCAGGGCTTACGCTTGACAGACATTCTGATGGGGACCCCCGCCAAGTTCAAATCTCTGTTTTTGGCATTAAGTTGCCATGGTCCAGATTCTCAAATAACGCTCTAAGAGATAAATGGATCTCAAATGGTATTCTGTGACCCAGATACTTATATCACACACTGCTGTACGGGGATGATAAGCTCATGTGGCTGGTCTTAGAAGTTTAGAATCATGGGCAAACGATGGCTTTGACTTCTGGATGAACTACAAGAAGAACTACATTTTGCTCTGAAGGTGGATGTAGATTCACCTGTGAGGTCATCTGTAGGCCAGGATCCAAGCTCGCACATACGACAGGTGTATTCATCAAACACAAACTCATTTTCTTTACACGGAGTGCAGGTCCAGCAGCAGCTCACCTCACCCTTACGGATAACCTGAGGTGGTCAGAACAGAGAGGTCAAGTTATGTAAGTTATAGAGTTCTGTGAAGAAAATAGCGACTTAAGACTGGCTTTGTGGTCCAGGGTCACATATACACTGACATATTTTCACCTTTATCTGAGCTTTTTCACAGGGATCACTGCACACTGATCTGATGATGGCACTGCTATTGGCCCAAATCTCCTCGTCATCCATCTTCAGCCCACTGTTGTCCCAGCTGCCCACATGGATGTAGCTATAGTCCTCCTCACTCATCTGTTTAAAGTTCATGATTTCATACCTGGAAAAACACACATAAAAGCACTGTTATGGACATGAAACGGTTAACCCAGCATCATTCATGTTTTGCTCATAAAGCCACTTAGTCTGAAGGAAGGTATTTTTGAAAATCACAATGACATCAACAAGACATTGTTTTCATTCTCTTTGAAATGAGTTTAGAAGCACATTCTTACTTGTGTTTGGAGTAGAATATGAACGATTCCTACCTCCCCGGGGAGTCTCCGTTCTCATCAAACAGCACCACTTCTCCCGAGACGCCAGTGAAGTTTGTCCTCATGAGGAATTCTAAGAGTTTACCTCCATCAATCGGCCGCATGGCTTCACACAGACCTGCGTAGCCGGGACACAGAGACTTCTGCATGGCGTGCAGGCCGTAAGCCATAGAGTAGATGGCATTGATCACAAAGCCCATCTTCGTGTCCTGAGCGTACTGGTGTCGGAGCAACTCTTTCTCTATGAGATGGTGTAGTGAAAACAAACAACAGAACAAACAATATATTGAGTTCTAAAGACACTTTTGTAATATCTATTTAGTGCTTTCATCTGCCACAGTAAAGCCTTTATCTACATTATATTTTTGTTGATTGATATTCATTATTAGATAGATTAATAAAAGGACGGATGGACAAGTAGATGAAGTAGTGGAAGGACAAATGGAAGTATAATGGATGAAAAGATTGACAGATAGATGATGTATATATAAATGAATAGATTAAATTATGGAATGAAAGACGGATGGATGGATGGATGAAAAACAGACAAAGTACTGGAAGGATGGATGGATGGATGGACGAATAGATTAAGTAGTGGAAGGACAAATGAATGGATGGATGGTGATGAAAGATGAATGAATAGATGAATTGATGGACTGAAAGATTTGGATGTATGGATGAATGGATGAATAGATAGATAGTGGAAAGACAAATGAATGTATAATGGATGAAAAGATTGACAGATAGATGATGTATATATATATGAATGAATAGATTAAATTATGTAATGAAAGATTAATGGATGGATGTATGGATGAAAAACAGACAAAGTACTGGAAGGATGGATGGATGGACGAATAGATGAAGTAGTGGAAGGACAAATGGATGGATGGAGGGAGGGAAGTATGTATGACTGGATGGATGGTGATGGATAGATGAATGAATAGATGAACTGATGGAATGAAAGATTTGGATGTATGGATGAATGGATGGATAGATAGTGGAAAGACAAATGGATGAATATATTGACAGATTGATGGATGGATGATGAATAGATGAATTAATGGAATGAAAGCTTGATGTATATATCTTTGGTGGGGAGGGGGCGTGGTCCATGAGAAATAGTCCTGCCACCACAGCTGGAAAAAAATCCTAGGAAACATCAATCCATATAGATAGTCTTCACTGTACATAGGCTGCTGTCCCTTTAAGACCTCATTCATGGATCTAATATACTGTTACACATGGCTCTACCTGTTTTTATAGTATATGGACTCTACGCTTACTTTTCTTTTTAGGAGCGCTTGTCCTCCTAATTTAAAACATTTAGGAGCATGATCAATAATAAAAAATTCTGATAAAAAATGATCCTTCCTTATACGAAGTGACATTTGACTCCTTAAAGGTACTGTATGTAAGTTTTTGACTTTACTAAAGCATAAAAATACCATAATATGTTTGCAGATACTTAAGAAACATGCTAAGTTAACATACTTGTTTATCTGAAAACAATGCTACAGTCAGTTATTCTCCTTTGAAAATGTGCGTTCCGGGCCGGAATGTCGTCTGTTTTGGTTTGTGAAACCCACCCACTGCCAGTTTACCCAATTGTATTTCGGCACCCCGGGTTGCCAGTTGGCGGAAAACACAGCCTATTTAATTTCATTCATCGTCAAGTGCGCTCGTTCCTGTTGGTGTCGTCAATCTGGCAACCTGCGTGTGCATCAATTCTGAGGAGGAGGGGTCGGGTGAAAAAAACCCTCTCCAATATTTTGAATTTGGACTGCAATACCTAGTTCAACCACTAGGTCAATCCTTCATACAGCATCTTTAAAGTGACTTACAGGGGTATTTTCTTTTTACCTTTGAAATGGCATCATTTTCATCTGTCAAATTAAAAAATGTATGTTTATAAGCTTTTTTAAATTTCTATTTAAAACAATATAATAAGAAGTAGAATAAGACAAAT
>NW_015505760.1:767586-784486 GCF_001515645.1 Sinocyclocheilus grahami | reverse complement strand
AACTAACTTTATATACCGTAACAAATGTGTTGCTCATTATTAGTTATTGTTAGTTAATGCAGTAACTAATGTAAAATAATGGTACCTTATTACAAAGTGTTACCTTTTTTAATTCATCCAGATGTGGTCAGGTTTTAGAGCATATAAAATTACGAAATCTGGATTTAGTAAGAATTAATAATAATAAAAGTTTCTATGCTTTATACGTCAACGTTTCACAAAAAACGTTTTCACATTTTGGAATCTACACGGATCACAGTTTTAATCTGTTAACAATTAGCCCACAGAGGAATAACACACCCACATTTATGTGGGAAGCTGCTGTATAAAGGACTGAAAATAATATCAGATTTACACCAACAAATGCTGCAAAGAAGCCGCAAAGTGAAACTGATGATTAAATTAGGTTACATTTTTATCCATCCCCAGCAGCGGTGGGAGTCAGATCAGCCCTCATCAGCAATAGATCAGCTCTTGTGCACACTTCACTGATGAACATTTTGACAGATAATACAACAGAATACAATAGTGTCCTCACACTCACTAGAGACAGATGGCTGGGCACAGTCTGCAAACTGCTCATTAGTAAATAATTGAAAGTCATTCAGTTGTGAAACGGAGGAGCCTGGACATCACTGTTTCCATGGCTGGCAATAGGCTGCTGAGTGGGGATGTTGACAAACAGCCTTTGGTAACAATTGCTTTTGTAAGGAATCGGATCAACTCGCACTGCAGTCCCATATGCTAATAAAAAAAATACCATATATATTTTTAAATGTATTGTAGATATATTTTAAAAATTATATAGAAATGGCCTTTTTTGTTTTTGCAAATGTACATTTTACATAAATATATTTTCCATATGCTTTAGTTACGCATATTTACTCCTATATTTGTTGGACATTTTTTAAAATATATTTTTAATATTATTTTTATATATATTGTCCAAATAAAAAAAAACTGCATTTACCAAAAATGTTTAATACTGGTAAATTAATATTAATATTTGAATTTTGGAAATGTATTTTCATGCCCCTTGAAATACATTTTGTAATATATTTTGGCATAACAAACAAAATCTATTTTTAATAAGAAGATTACACTGGTTATAACACATTTAGTATATATTTTAAATATATTTTGGTAATAATATATTGGTCATTTTTAAACAAATTTTTCAATGAATTAATGCTAAATAAAGCAAACATGCATGCACACCAAATCAGAACGCAACCAATATACCAAAGAAAGCACATTTAGTTTTTTTGTTATCGTCTTGAGACACTTTATCAATTTTGTAGCCACATAGAGATCAATAAACTGGAACAGAGACACAGTGGCCATATTCTCACTGAACCAAAGAAAAAAACTCAACATTCGCTACCTATCCTGGAGCTGGTGTCTGACACCTCATCAAACACCCACACACAAACTTGGTCATCCACTCATGCACACGCAAACACACCTCACCCACGCACACACACTGGCACCCCCATAAACATGGCATCTTCTCTCAGCACCCAGGCTGTGTGGAATGCCCAGAGGCCCAGAATAAAGACCATGACACCATTTTCTGAAATAGATCCTCTTTAAATATTCAGAAACTACATAAATAAGCAAAATATAGGCCCCTATCACAGAACAAATTAACTGGCCTGTTAAACTTTACCAAAACAATGATTTTCCAGATGCATACTTTGATGTCATCTGGTTCTAAAGTTATTAAAAAGAGATGATCTCAAAATAATGGAGTTTGTTTGGGTATTGTAAAAATACCCCAAAAATCATTTAAAGAGTGCCGTTTATAAATTACTATTGGATATATGAACAGATTACAAAATTCTAAATCTCACAAAAATGTTTTATGCTTTAAAGGGGTGGTTGATTGCGATTTAATTTTTTTAATGTTAGTTAGTGTGTAATGTTGCATAAACCATATCTGTTTAAAATTCTGGCAGTTTAATGCCAACAAAAACGGCTCGTAGAGACTACATCGAGTTACTTCCCGGGTTCGTGATATCACAAACCCAGAAATTTACATAAACCCCGCCCCTGGGAACATGCAACGAAGGGGGTGAGGCCATGTTGTGCTGCTTTAGAGAAGAGGAAGAATTGTTGCCATGTCGTCAAAACTAGGGGTGCACAAAAACATCTATTCATATATGAATAGCAATTCTGTCTTGTAACGATTCTAATGGATTCACAAGTTTCAAAATCAATGTTCTAAAACAGCGGTTCTTAATCTTAATCCTGTTCCTCGCGCCCCCCTCTCTGCACACGCTCTGCTCTGCATCTCTCTCTCTCTCTCTCCTGATCATCATCTCGTCAGCTCCAATAAACTGTTCCAATTATACACTTTAAGTACAAATAACAGCGTATCTAAAAGTATGAGACAACAACAAAAAAAACATACCATTAGGAGCCGTGTTTGTGCAGGGTCTGTGCGATCCTCTTCACTAATACTCTCTGCGTCTCAATTGGGCTCAAATTGATAAGCAATACTGACGACGTCATTGTTTACAATACATCACCGGAGCACATGCCGCTGAGGTGAGGGGCGGGATGTTTAGACACGCACTGGCGGTTTAGCGAATCACAACACACTGGGCCAGCTAACCAATCTGAACCCATCGTGTATTTCTAAGGGAGGGGCTTCATAAAAACAGGAACTCATCTGCGCGTTCAAATGAGAAGAGACAGAGCGGTGTAGAATAAAGGAAAGTTATGTGAAAAATAATGCTTTTTTTTTTTTAAAAACAAGAATTAGCACATGGTAGACTGCACCCCATAAACACAATCAAGCCTAGAAAAAAAAACAGTCAACCACCCCTTTAAAAAAAGTTTTGAAATGTTATTGGTGATTTTTTTTTATTGAATATTATAAATAAACAGACAAATAAACAAATAAATAATGATGCTCATCATGCTTTATATACAAAAAAATAAAAATTTGTCTGTGGACGTTTCACGTTTTGGAATGTACACGAATTACAGTTTTAATCTGTTAACAATTAACCGACAGAGAAATAACACATGCACGTTTATGTGGGAATCTGCTATATTAAGGACAGAAAATAATATCAGATTTATGCCAACAAATGCTATCTATTTGGCATATGTTTCAAAATATTTTGTTGAATAAAACCACTTAATTTACATGTTACCATTTTTAGGTTGCAATTGATATATTAGCAATTGTATTTTTTCCTCTCATTCCCATTTAGCAGAAGGTGAAGTCAATTTATTGTAAGCTCAAAGGTGAAGCGTGCACTTCTCCCAAACACTCCCAACAGCAAAAAACGACACACTTCACTTCTAAAAGTTTATAAAACACGTCCACCAATGAGTAAACGTCTAATTATTCAACTGAAGAGCTCCTGAACAGAAGCAGAAATTGGAGGGATTATTCTTAGTTTAATATCTCAAAGACATAATACATTATTTCAGTCCGTAATATCCACAAGCGATTTATTAATGGAACAGCCAGAACTGCATTGGGGGTGAAGCTAAAAATAGGTAATTTAGTTGTCACACTCCAGGAGATTAAAAATGGGAAGAATAATTTCTTACTTCATTTGACACTATGAATAGCACCGCACGTGCACATTTTTCAAGATGTCGATGCCTAGTCAAACTCTTAATATATTCTTCTCACAGGATCTGTCACATACAATTATTTTTCTGTCAGTCACTGAATGGTGAATTAGTAATCTTTCACAAATAACTGAAGCGTCTCTGATGGCTTTCTTCGATGGGAAGAGAACCCATTAGGTAAAGTTGACGTGTGTAAGAGTATTTAAGAGACAATCTGTACTTGTAAAACCAGATCCAGCATTACAGAATTATTTCGGTGTGACTGAACCTCTCAAGTCCTCATTACAGAATCAACAGGCTTACTCAAGACTTAATCATAACATGACTCAAGTGCCTATCACTGAAATAAACATAAATCACATACCTTGCTTCAGCAGTGGATGACTGTGATGGTGATGATGATGATGATGGTGATGGCAACATTTGTGGTGATAAGAGACAGAAAGATGAGACTTGCTTCCATGTTTTGATCCATCTTGATTTTCTCTCTCTCTCTCTCTCACACACACACACACACACACACATACACACACAAGCAAAGAGTTGCAGATGACGATCAACAGCCGTGGGTGGAAATTCAAATGTATCTTTGAAATTGGCTACAGAATTGGCTGATGGCATGACCCTATCTGACTCACAATCTCTGTGGAAAAAGCACTAAATGAACACAAGATAACATGCAGTAAAGAAGATGCAGAAGACAGGAGTGACTGGGGCTAGTTGTCACACTGGGATGTCATCACATGAGGTACATCTCAGTAACTATAAGGTTTTGAATTTGAGTGAAACTTGAATCAAAATTACTTTAAATTGTAATAACAGGCTGCACTGACCCCAGATTTTTGAATGGTAGTGTAAAAATAGTGTAATATACCCCATATAATATGACAACAGGCCCCAATATCAGGAAACTTTTTCCTGGGCAATTACAGTGAAAAATTTTAATTAGATATTCATGACTCTATTGTATGTTTCTAAACAGAATATAAAATAAAAAAACAAATATACTCAAAACTAATTATACTCTTGAGAAATAGTCACTGGAGTAAAACTTGTGGCAACTACCCTGCATAGTTGTTTTTTTCTGCAGCAGTAAGTGTTATAGATGTACAGTAAGCTTTTCTAATACACCTCCTACACTTTGAGAAAAAAAAACAAGATTTGTTTTCCAAACCTGCCAAGAGTGCTTGCCACAGCTCACAGGCACAATTTCAGGAGTGTTTTCTTGCCGTTGCTTTGATAAGAAATGTCTGCTAAAAATATAAATCCATGTGCATAGAGTTCATGTTTTGGGTAACTCACCTGCCAACCAACAGAAACTCTCCAACTAGGCGGCGGCGTCTCATGGCCATGAGGATGCCACGTACGGTCATGCCCTCACAGAAGCATGCCACCACACGAGCTTTGGGCAGGTGGCTCCTGAGCTTATCGAGAAGACGGTCGAAACTCTGCTCTCCAGCATTGCTGTAGATCTTGTCAGAGTGGGCAATACAGATGCCCTCCTTTGCTGCCATGTCTTTGAAGGCCTCCATTCCACTCTCACCGTAGTTCCCTGAAGATTGAATGATTTTTAAGCTTGAAACATGTTCAAAAACTTTGGGCCATCACACCATCATACCAGTTTCAGGGACAATGCTGAAGTTTGTGGATATTTAAAGGATAAAATCATTATATTATATTATATTGTCTATAAAATATATTTATATTTAATATTATTTTATTACAATTTTAATTAAACATTTATTTAATAAAATATTTATATCAAATAATTTCTTATTTTTAATATAAATTAGCTTGGAATTGTACAGCTATAATGAAACTGTGACAGAAATGGCCATCACAAATGTAATTTTGATTGGTTCACAAAACAATCCAGTCCAAGCCTTGTTAAAATCTTCAGGAGAATATGAAGAGCTTCAGGTGCTACACACATTCAGGAACAGCAGACATTTTAACTAAGTCTCCCACATTTTATTCTCACCGTTAGTTCTTCTTGTGTTTACAAATAAAATCTAAAGACTTGACTGGGTGGGTCAGTTGAGGGAGTAGTGAAACGTTTGGTACAGTAGATTGAACGCTAATTTTGAGTTTCATGATTTTGAGATTTTGATTTCTCATGAAATGACCTTGTACTGCTGAACTGAAAGTTATTTAAATTGAAACGTCATATTTATGGCAAATCTCCGAAAATATCATTTATGTTCTATAAAAGTAAAATAAAAATAAATAAAAATAGATTTCACTTTTTCATGCTTTGAAAAACTAATGAAAAACAGTAAAGTGTCAGGGGTAAACTCCCCCAATTTACATAAAAATCAGGTCACCTACTTTTGTGTGAGGAATGTTCCCAGTCTTCACACATTTTATGAGGTGCGAATTGCAAAGATGTCTTGATAAACAGCAAACATACACCTTAACTTCACTCAAATACAGTAAATCGACCGATTTTTCCAAATCAATGCACAAGCATCTTAATTACACCCGAGATTCTAATAATGGAGATTACAAGGATTAAAACAACATTCACAAGATCATTCCAGTGATGGAGCTTTGCTAAAAAATATTAGGAGTGAGCGTAGTGGTTAACAGTCTGGACTTGTAACCTAAGGGTGGTGATATGTGAACCGTAAGGTCACTGAGACCCCCATCCCCATAACGTCCCAGAGGAAAACACTTAACCCCAGCTTGCTATTAGCATTCCGGTGAGTAAGCTGTATCTGCAAGGTGAGAAATGTCCATTGCTCTTCATCCTAACATTAGAGTTTTGAGGAACTATACCAAGAAAATATTTAGGGCTTTTGCTAAAAGTGCAGCAGATATTGGTCATTCCTTGTATGCAGTACATTTTCATGTACCCATCATATTTGTCTCTGTACTTTTATAATGATTTCAAAACCTTGGGGTCAGTAAGATTTTTAAAAAGAAATGAACACTTTTATTCAGCAATTATGTAATATATTTATTAAAAGTGACACCATTAAAATGTTACAAAAAATTATTTTAAATATATTTTTGCACATGATTCATTTATCAATGAATCATGGTTTCTACAAAACAATTACGTAACAGCCGTTTTTGTTCATAATAATAATAATAATAATAATAAATGTTTCTTGGGAAGAAAATCAGCATATTAAAATGATTTCTGAAAATTACAGTTATTTTATTGTAATACTATTTCACGGTATTACTGTTTTTAGAGTATTTTTAATCAAACAAACACAGCCTTGGTAAGCATAAGAAATCTTAGCAAACCCCAAACTAGTGTCTAAATGATAAAATGTGAAATATTAATATTACAGTAAATATGATTGTAACACTTTAACTACTTTTAAATATAGTTTTGTAACCCTTTAACCCTTTAAATATTATTTTGTTTTCCTTTAACTAACAAATGCAAATTAATGACATCACCCTCCATTTTTCTCAACCTCCTTCACTTTTGATGGCAAAACAAAAATACAAGCATCAAGAATTAGCAATGTTTTGATGATGTTTTGTGCTTTGTCTTACTCTCGAACATCCTGAACTGTATGTTAAAACTAAAGAAATCAGTATGATGATACCAAAATTTTGAAATGAGAATTGCCTTTACTTCCTTTACTCAGCAATATTTTCTATATTTAGCATCCCTTTTTTGTATTTCCATTGTGTAAATAATCAAGGGATAATTAATACAATCTAAGAGCATAACCTATGCATAACTTGACTTGACTATCAAACACGTCTCATTCTTCATCTCTGTGAAGTCTTAGATTTGAGAAGTGTACTTCCAAATGCGCATGACTTCATCTCTAATCTCTCTCCTCAGGGAAGATCTTCAAATCTTTCACTCCATTCCTCTGTGCCAGTTCGGTGATTTAATTCCCTCGCTGCTCTCAAACTTCACTAGAACCTTCTGTCTCAGATAAAAATGGATATATATATATATAAAAAAATAGAGTTACATAATATTTTACAGGCATTTCGATAAAGGGCAGAAAACAAGTGGTCCTGCAATTCAAAAGGTCGGTCACAAGAAGCAATAACAAATGTGGGTAAAATGACCTCTGCACACAATAACGGAGATATTCTGATGACCTCAACTTTTCTTTCCCTCCTACAGAGAGACAGACACTGCAGAAGTGACAAGTCTTTAAACAGTGTGTTCACTCGCACAAGAAAATTCATTAAACGCCCACAGACACTGAAAACAGAGCTGCAAATGATCATAAGAGATGATCAATAAGAGATGTAAATGATCATCATGATCGCCTTTCAGCTAATGATTTCTGTTTGTTCTATGGTCTGTCGTGAGGCCAAAAAAGGCCATAACAAAAGCGCAGCAGCAACACAATACATGAGCATGTCTATTAACCATTCACTCTGTGTACGCTGTATGCAAAGCATCATGGGGTGTTTTCAAACATCAAAGACACTCTTGAACCTGATGAAACAATAGATAGACAAATCTGCAGAAAGGTATGATGCTGCTTGACACATTGTCTGAAAGGCCTTAGTTTGAAAGGAAACTTTTGCATTTCAATACCTTTAATAAAATAAATTTTTATAAAAAGACAGTAAACCTCATTATTATACACACATCTTTCATTAACATACGTCTTCAGTAATTTCACTGGTTATTTCCATGTTAAACTAGGGCAAAAACACCTATTCTCCACTGGTGTTCAGCATGTTGATTGACAAGCTGGTTAAACACAAGTCAAATCAAATGTGACAACAAACATTTGTTCTATTTTATCAATAGAGCCCACAAATTACAAATGTCAAAGGATGATATAATACAAATGGAGCTACAGATGCCAGCAAATGAATCAACATTATGGAGTATTTCACGGCTCCTTGTTCTGTATGTGGGTGAAAACTGGGGTGGGCTCCACATTTAACTACCTGCTGGCAATTAACACCAGTCTGTGAGGCCATCAATCTTCTAGCCAAACCGCTTCAGTCTGTAGTATTCAGTAAACAATGAACCAGGGATACTATTTAATAGTTAAGTTAAAACTAAAACCATGAACTACATTTTACGTTCCTTGAATTAAAATAAATAGTATGAAATAAAATATATGTGACCCTGGACCACAAAACCAGTCATAAGGGTCTTTTTTTTAAATTGTAAAACTTTCCATTGATGTATGGTTTGTTAGGATAGTTCAATATTTGGCCGAGATACAACTATTTGAAAATCTGGAATCTGAAGATGCAAAAAAAAAAAAAATCTAAATATTGAGAAAATTGCCTTTAAAGTTGTTCAAATTAAGTTCTTAGCAATGCATATTACTAATAAAAAATTAAGCTTTGATATATTTATATTATATTTATAAAATATCTTCATGGAACATGATCTTTACTTAATACTTAATATCCAAATTATTTTGGCATAAAAGAAAACATTTTCATTTTGACCCATACAATGTATTGTTGGCTATTGCTACAAATATACCAGAGCTACTTATGACTGGTTTTGTGGTCCAGGGTCACATATATGTAAAAAAAAATATTTATAATATATACTGCCTGAGTTTGTAACATACAGTAAAGTATGCACCCAGGTTATTATTTAATATTCATTAGTTAACTAAAACTAAAACCAGTAAAAAACTGTTTTGTTAGTTGAATTTGAACTTGCTACGATGAACTTGAAGTTATTAAGAAAATTAAAAACTATAAGATATACAGTATATTATATAAGAAACTGCAATCGCTAAAACTTAACTCCCTTCAAAAGGAAAAAAAGAGAAAATACAAAATAAAAACAAATTCAAACGCCAATAAGATAAAATCTCAGTGGTACTAAATATTTAAGATAATATAATATTTAAGAATATTTAAAATCACATTTAAGATATAAAGTTTGGCTTAATGCAGTTTAAATGGTGTTTAATCTCACCAAGTCACCAAGTGTAATAAACAAGTACATAAAATGAATAGCAGATGCCTGGATCTTGACTACATGTGGCACATGCTGCATCAGAGACATAAACTCTTTATGAGGAATCCTTAAAAGATGTGACATTTCCCTCTATGAATAATAAAGAGATTTCGCTGTTTAGGCCAAGATAAAGGTGAACCGCAACAGACAGTGTGATACATTATCACCTAATAAAATCCCTCTGGAAAATCTCTCACTTTGAGAACGTGGGAGATTTAACACTTTAAATAATAGTTTTACGTGCTTATGGAGATCTGCCTCTCTCACTGGAAGACTTTTGTGAAATACTAATGCGAGGAAGAAATTAAACCTCCAGAACTAAAAAATGAATAGGCTCAAAAGAAAAATAAAAGGGTTGCAGGGCAGATTTAGCTCTTTTAAGAAGCGTTGTGGAAAATCTCATAGTAACCATGAAGAAAAATGCTTCCCCGAGGAAAGAGATCACGTACCTTCAGTGTGAATGGCAGATACGTAGGTCCAGTTATATCTTTTGACGATGTCCACCATCGCTCTGGCCTGCTGGGCATCAGAAGGCACCACCCTCATAAAGTACTTGTACAAAGACTTATCGCTGAGATCCATACTGGTTGCCGAATACGCAATCTGGGGAATGTTGAAGAGCTGAAGGAGATTCTGGACCTGGATGGCCACAGAACTGGATCCAGGCCCGATCAACCCCACAATGGGCTTCTTCCCTTTCATGGGAGTCCCTCCACCTTCGGTTGTACACTTAGACATGCCTTCTTCCTCCTCGGCTGAGACTAGAGTGTCACGGATGAACTCGATGCTCTGCTCCAGAGCCACGGCCGAATGCCAGCAGGAGTCTCTGATCTCGCAGCCCAGTGTGATGTTGGGTAGGATGTGCGGGTCTGCGTTGATGCGGTCCAATGTGTGCATCATGGCCTCCACCCGCTGGATGCCATACTGCTCGCGTACAGCGCCGCACTTGCGCTCGTGAACCTTGTCGGCCGGCGGCTGATGATGGACAGAGAAAAGAGCCCCGATGATGATGTCGCCAGGAATGTGTGCCAAGACGCGTCGCTCGCTGGCTTGGGCCTTCGCTAAAATGTCTGACTGTGTAGGACCCAATCTGTCTCCGAGCAGCACAAACACCAGCAAATGTAAAATCCCCATTTCCTCGGCCCTCTCAGATCAGAGTGTTGAATACTGGTAGGTTCCTCAGGGCATCTGAAAGAGTCACAAGAAGCAGAAATCTTCAGAACAATACCCCTGGAGATCATCAACCTCCCACTGAATCACAGAGGTGCATATTTGTGAGAGTCGTGATAAGGATGAGCTGTCGCCAGGGCAACGTCTTATTCTAAAGTGTGAGGATTTTTCTGCCTTCCTCTAAATATCTCGAGATCAGGAGGAAAACAAAGTTGAAATGCACCTGAAGAAGTTCTGGTAGATCTTTTGTAATGAGATGCATCATTAACAATGACCTGTTAGAAACAAAGAGCACGTAAATATTAAAATATGTATTGATTCTGATTCATACATTTGTTCAGAATCAAAACCTCAGAGATTTTCCACAACACCGAGACCCAGAGGATAATGATTTTATGGGGATTTGCTGCCACTGAATATTTATATTGCCTCATTATGCTCTTTTCATTACTGTAAATGAATGATTAATTTAATTAAAATTAGTTACATAGTTCAGAGAAATAAATACAGAATTCCCAATAATGATTTTTAGTTACTTATATGTGAGCCATTATATCATAACATATTGTGCTGGTTTCTTCAGTTTACAGGGTCTGAGGGCTATATCTCATACTTTTACAGATCACTTGGGGAAATCATAACATATGTCATGTCAAGAAAACATGGGAGAGGGATTTGGGGACTGTTTTTGTTGCAATAGACTGATAGAAACCCACTGTATGAACACATAACTCATGTATACTTAATAAGATTGATTCTTCATACTCACCTCTGTGCTCAAAATGCAGAGTTGATATTGGTATATAAAAGCACTATTTATGTTCTTCTATTGGTAGGTCTTGCTCTCTGATTTCAAAGAAACTATGATTAATTTTTAAACAGCAGGACTGTCTGTATATCTTCAGCTTTCCAACTCAGCAGAAAACTCTGAATTCTTCTAACACAAAATTGTTGGACAAACTCATAAAGTGCATTCTGTTCAATTGGATCAGTGACAAACCACCAACAGTTACTCAACATTTCAGAGAAATGCATACTGCATAGAAAGCTTGCTATGGTTGATGAGCTTATTTTCTTTTTTGTAGCTGCTGTACTTTCATTTATCTATGTAATTGTTCATTTCAACAATAAGTTAGAGACAAATTAATAACTGAAAAGGTGCCAAACATAAAATTGACTCGATTCAAGAAGCATTCGCTGCTGTCTGAGCTCTCCGTGGTGCTGAAATACAGTCTGAAGCGTCAATCATAAACCAGTATATTTGAATCAATGAATAACAATAATGTGGCGGAATACCACTTCATATTTTGACATAACACATACTTAAGAACTCGATGGACAAATAAAACATATGAACGTTCAAATAAACAGAAACAGGACCATGAACTTAAGCGTGAGGCATTATACCTCTGATGAAAAAGTGTTAAATAACATCGTTAATAATAATAAAAACAGCAATGATAACATAACTTACCGTTCGGTTGTTAATTTGGGCCATTGCTCGTGTTCTCACAACCGAAGTGTCTCTGGGTGTATGAGCGCGTGCGATGCGCGTTCACTGCAGCGACAACTTGCGCGCGCGTCACGTGACTATAATATATATTTACATCTCGTTCTCGCAGTCCATGACGAAGATGAAACCATACAGAAGTAATCAGTTACTATGAAAACAAAAGTAACAGAAAAGTCTAAACCTATTTTTTTTTATTTTTTATGAATTTAATCAGTAGAAGTTTATTATTATTATTAGGCCTATTATTATTATTATTATTATTATTATTATTATTATTTGTATGTCCATAAACCTCTAAGATATGTTTTAAAAACTACAAGGCTATTTATTTTTCATTGGAGTAGCCTACACGGCTTATGTGCTTCATGAACATCTCAACCGAATAGTTTTTTAATTAAAGGTCAGAATGAAAAGGTTCGACAACTAGAACATTAGTCTAACTAGAAAACGCTTTTATTAGACTTCTTTCACCTATTTCTTGCAGTGACAGTAACAGCGCTGATGCAGAATTTCTGACCACTTACCTTAGACACGGGGCACAGCGCCACCACCTGGTAAATCAGAATATTAGATTCTTTATTACAGATTAGTGCTACTTCACACCTTTTTGTTTTACAACCCCTCAATCATTTAGTCTTAAAGGGATAGTTCACCCCAAAATTCATCATTTACTCACCCTCATGTCGTTCCAAACCTGTTTTTTTCCCTACTATGGAAGTCAATGGCAACCACCAACTGTTTGATTACCAGCAATCTTCAAAATATCTTCTTTTATGTTCAACATAAGAAAGCAACTCATACAGGTTTGGAACGACATGAGGGTGAGTAAATGATGACAGCATTTTCATTTTTGGGTGAACTATCCCTTTAAGTACCCCTTCATCAACAACAAAGCAGAAATAACTCATAACTTACAGGATATCATTTCGTTTTATCATTAATATCAATAAACTGCCCACTATTTAAGAGATTCACTTTAAAACCAAAACAATTGATAATACTGTAAGTCAAAAACAAACTTACGTAACTCCGTTTAAAGCTCTAGGATTGTGCCCAGTCCATCTGAGATTGTTTTGCTGTAAAGAAGAGAGAAGCATAAGGTAAGTTATAAGGTAAATATCTACCTCTGTATTTTACTACAACTGTAACCCAGTTTTACATATTCATTTGTACTTGTTTTTGGGAATTACTGCTATAAATCACCTTCATATTTCTAGTCATACTATTCAGGCCTACTAAACTATTTAATAGTAAAATATGTAATGCTTGCACAGATGTTTTTCTGAAGAAAATCCAACTGAGGCTGTGAATAGATGTGTTTTCATACATTTATTATTAATAATACGCTATTTATATACAGGTTTAAGAGAAAGTTTTATAGATTTATTTTTGTGTACATTTTATATAAATATTTAAATATATGTATTATTAACTTTTTATGAAATGTTTTATATAGTTTACATATTTTTATATGAATGTTATTTTATATAATATATATAAAAGTGATTACAAATTAACTGTATACAATTCAATTACTCTGTAAGGTCATATACTACATCAATACAGGCATATACAGCTCCTCTATATTTTACCATATTACTATTGGCCTCTAGATGGCAATAACATACACTTTTAATTTTGTAGAAAACATTTAAAAAAGGTAAAAATCTTATTTTGTTCAGGTTGTGGCATTAGCTGGTTATCACTTGACTTTATTATTATACTGTAGTTGTGTGATCCAAAATATAAAACAACATTTGATTCACATCCTCTGATCTGGTGTGTGGCAAGGCTACAAATTATTATCACCTGATTCTAATTCTGTTGGTCTATTTAATGCTCTTTGTAGCTCATTGCTTGTTATTGCAGTCGAGTCTGATATTGAAAGATCGGTTTTGTATACTAATTCCTGCTGTCAGTGCTGTTTTATTGTTAACGTTTGATCTTAAAAAATCTTGTGTAAGTTTGTTGCTAGTGCATTGAGTGTCAAAATGCCTACTGAAAATCTGTCTGATAAACGCATGTCCAAGTTCAAAAATAAGGGCAAGGAACCAATGGTGAGCTGTGCATCCATTCTGGCAGGTTTTCCCCCTTTTAACTGTTCACACCTTAAAATCTATTGATGTCTTTACACCCTATCTATGCTTGCAGAAAATGCGTGACCGCAGAATTGCAGAGTGCGTTGAGCTTCGAAAAGCTCACAAGGTTGAAAGTATTATGAAGAAGAGAAATATTTCATCTGTGGGAGATGAGCCTCTGTCACCGGCTGATAACACTGACAACAAACAGGTGTTTGCTAATTAAACCTTTAATTAGAATTCACATTTTTACAATACTCTTGAAACTCCGTTTTTATTTTGTTAAGGTCATATCTGAAACTATTCAAGAAATTGTTGCCAATGTGAACGGTGACTGCCCAGAGAAGCAGAGACAAGGTTGTCAAGCAGCTAGGTACAGTAACTGGTCTTAACTTCATCCGTGATCTCAACTTTTTATAAAGCCTTACCAACCTTCAAATTGATGCCTTCAGGAAGCTGCTTTCTCGGGAGAGAAACCCTCCCCTGAAGGAGATCATAGAAGCTGGACTTCTGACTCGCTTTGTGGAGTTTCTAGGAAGGAATGATGACCCTACGCTGCAATTTGAAGCTGCCTGGTCTCTCACTAATGTTGCATCTGGCACCTCCTGGCACACACAGCAGGTGGTAGAGCACGGGGCAGTGCCAGCCTTCATTGCCCTGCTGGCTTCACCAATGCTGAACATCAGTGAACAGGCTGTCTGGGCTCTTGGCAACATTGCAGGTGAGAATACTTCATCTGCATCCTAAAAGAATGTGGCACTTGTACTCTAATGCTTGATGAGACCTTGGTACGTGAATGTTCAGAAAGGATGTACTATCGACTTGCTCTGAAAATTGAAAACCATTTGCCAAAGTGTTTATTCACCCATTTAGGTGATGGTCCTTCATATCGAGATGGCCTGATTGACTGTGGTGTCATCCCTGCACTGTTGGCACGGCTCACTCCAGATGCTCCTGTGAGTTTCTTCTGAACACCCCACACCTCTGGATTTGCAAGTGTAATTGCACAATGTAACCCACAAAATGTTTTGCAGGTGGGGTACCTTCGCAACCTTACATGGACCCTGTCAAACCTTTGTAGGAACAAGAATCCCTTCCCTCGTTTCAGTGCAGTCCAACAAATGCTCCCCTCCATAATCCAACTGCTCCACCATAGTGACAAATCCATCCTGTCTGATGCATGCTGGGCCGTTTCGTACCTCACTGATGGACCCAATGAGAGGATTGATGTGGTCATCAAGACTGGAATCCTTCCACGGTTGGTTGAGCTCTTGGGATTTGAGGAACTCACTGTGGTGGTAAGTACCCTAGTGTTTTTAACTTTCTGGTGTTGAATTGCGTAAAAGGAGTTTCTCATATATGATCTAGACACCAGCACTACGTTCGATTGGGAATATCGTGAGTGGTTCAGACCTGCAGACACAAGCAGCCATCGACGCAGGCGTGTTGAGTGCTTTGCCCCAGCTGATGCGACACCCTAAGTCCAGTGTTCAGAAGGAGGCAGCTTGGGCAGTGTCCAACATTGCAGCTGGACCCTGCCAACAGATCCAACAGCTCATCACGTGTGGATTGTTGGCTCCTCTAGTGGATCTCCTAAGGAATGTATGTCATAACTGATGTTTTGCTGGCATGCTGAATGTCTTTTTGCCCACGCAGAGCTGCCTATAAAAAGTTCTGGCTTGAATTTGATTGCTTGCTTCTCTTAAAGCTGGGCATAAAATGAGGCCAATTATACAAACAGCCCCTCTTGGGGCTTCTTGAAATGTTGCATTTCCAGTTGGCAAAAGTATACTTTAACATGCTTCGTCAAATCTGAGGTAATTATATGGAAAACGTTACGCAAATGGCTATACTGAATTTGGTCTTGTGCAAGAATTTGACCGTTTCTAATGTTTGCAGTTATATCATAATTTGACTGATAATTGCTGCTATGGTTGTCTTTGATTTTTTTTTTGCATCCGTTTACTAATGTTTGTAAATGCTGCTAATTGGGATTCATAAATGGATTTCTACTTGTTAAACATAATGGGGAATGCCTCTTCATAGTCTACCCACTTTTCAGTGTTTGTTTGACCAGGATCTGCTACGCATTGGGACACTTATTGTACGTCTTCAAATTATGCAGGGCGACTTCAAAACACAGCGGGAGGCAGTATGGGCAGTGACCAACTACACAAGTGGTGGGACTGTGGACCAAGTTGTTCATCTGGTCAAGTGTGGCGCTTTAGAGGCAATCTTGAACTTGCTTCAAGCTAAAGACACCAAGACTGTCCTGGTCATCCTAGATGCCATAAATAACATTTTCTTGGTGAGTCTAATATGTGATATTCAAAGAATATGTAAAAAATCTATTGCAACTCCCAGTGCTTGGCGTTGTGAGGGATATGCTAAAATATTAACTGTGCCTTCTGCAGGCTGCTGAGAAACTTGGGGAGGTGGATAAGCTTTGTTTGTTGGTGGAGGAAGTGGGAGGGCTGGATCGAATTGAGTTCCTTCAAAACCATGAGAACAATGCCGTTTATCGGGCAGCTCAAGCTCTTATTGAGAAGTATTTCAGTGAGGTGGGTATCAAGAGATTTTGTTAGGATGGCTAGTTTTGTAATATTTTTTTTT
>NW_015505760.1:766872-767576 GCF_001515645.1 Sinocyclocheilus grahami | reverse complement strand
TTTTTTTTTGTATTGTAATACATTTTGTGCAAATGCACTTTGATCTTGTAAAACTGAAAAGATTGAGTTTGATTTCCCCCCCCCCCCTTATCTGTATATTCTCATGATGCTCTCTGCACTCAGGATGGTGACGATCAGTGTCTGACAACTGAAGCCACCGATTCAAACTTTGTCTTTGGAGCATCTGATCTCCAAAAGAGATTTGACTTCTGATTTATTATTATTTTTTTTTATTTAACTTCAACTCAATAAATATTTTTGCAGTATGTTCTGGCTTATTTCTTATGGCTCCGATTTCAGGGCAAGGCAGTTGTTAAAATTTGTACAATTTAATATTCATGGTGGCATAGTTTGAGACTTGTGGAGAACACAACAGCCACCTTAATGTGACCAGTCTCGTCACAAATGGCCTGTTTGTTGATTTTATATGGGTAAAACTGGTTTTGTGCAATCGTTATATTGTAAAGCTGGCTATATGTATAGTATGACCAGTCAAAATTCCTGAAAATCGACTTGCGGATCATTTTAGGGTTGTGAAACTCAATATTGCTGTTAAAGGGATAGTTCACCCAAAAATGGAAATCTGTCAATCACTCTCTCAGGGTTGTAACAACCATGAGTTTCTTTCTGTTGAACTTATAGGGGTCATATGATGCGATTTTTCAATTTTTCCTTTCTCTTTGGAGGGTTACAAGCTCTTGGTG
>NW_015505760.1:764267-765238 GCF_001515645.1 Sinocyclocheilus grahami | reverse complement strand
GTTTTCTTTTTCCTTTGGTGGCGCTACAGGTGGAAGATCTAGTCGGGCCCATGACATTGGTTCTGCCTTCTTCAACACAACCTCAATTTTGGTAGCCATCATGTTCACCAAACTTTTACTTGCATCGATAACCTAAAGGAAAAGCAAATGGAAAAAGTCTTAGAATAATTAAATTGGATGCATTATTTGTATTGTGCTGAAGTTTCTTTTAAAGCAATAAGCGTCAAAAGCTGTGATTTACACTAATTTTAGAACAGCTAAGTGGTGTTGTTAGGAATGACGTGGAGTGTAAAGCCCCTAGGACTAGAACTATCCACATTAAAATATTAAACACTAATATTAAAATACATTCTCCTACCCAATTTAATAAGTAGATACAACTTTGGTAAAATTAGTGTCACATGTATACGCTTCAGCTTTAATGAAAGTTTTATATAAGTACTTTAAAAGTTTATACTTACCCCCCACAAACTGATCTGCTGTTCAAATTCTTTCTCTCCTTCAAATATAATATGGATTTTAAGCTGCACGAATAAAATACATTTTAAATTAGCGCTATGCAGAATCTTGCAAATAAATGTAAAATTATACAGTAAAATATTGAGCACAGGAGTTAGTAGTTAAAAAAAAAAAATCACACCTATGAGACTTTCTATGTAATGTCAGCATAATATCCAACAGAAATGACCTTGGTGCCTTACCACAGTGCTGTTCCCCTCCACTAAGCTCAGCTCTGGTACTGAATTTTTGGAATAAATGGAAATGATGACCTGACTTCCTGTTTGGTGCCAATCAAACCTGCATGGCACAACCTTCTTTCCCTATGTACACATAAAAAAAATGGCATCCTTTGCTGTATTCAACATTATGGCCTTCAACAAATTATTTGTTAGTTTGGAGCTTGGATATGGGCCCGCAAAAGGCCAGATGCTCTAAAAAATTGTATTGGACAGGATGTGAAAAAAAAAAAA
>NW_015505760.1:717973-764257 GCF_001515645.1 Sinocyclocheilus grahami | reverse complement strand
GCCTTCCAAAAGAGGACATGACTAGAAATCCGTGGTTAAGTTGTAGTTACAACACTGTTCCAGATCAGTTTGACCCAAATATTCAGATGTGTGCAATGCATTTTATGGAGAACCGTTTCCTGATCTGCCGGCTGTTCTGACTCGCAGATTGTAAGTATGTTTTTAATATTTAAATAATTTGCCACTAAAAAAAAAAAAATCCAATTAAAGTAATATAGTGCTTTGACTTTTAAATCTCAGGGTAGACACTTACGGTATCTTTTTTCTTCCACTGATGCTTTCCTCGGGTACAGCCCTCCAGAGACAGAAACGTGTTGAAGTCTGAGGTTTTCCTCTTACAGCAGCTCCAATATTTCATCCTTTTATGAGGAAGGATAAAAAGAGGACTTATTTGCAGAGTCCACGGACAGATCTGAAATTTCTCCATTTACACTTTTTTAGTACTTTTTAGTAGTAGTATTCAGTTTTGATCTGGCGCTAATTTACCCTTCATGGAAGATAGGTACACCAGAATGATACAAACATGTTTCTTCGTCACCGTCTGGTCCGTTGAACGTCTGAAAAACAGAATAATGAGAATCCATTGTTTATAATGGACTAAAGAAACTCAACGTGCCATGAATTCTAATCGGAGAAGCAGGCAGAGAGAACAGTACCTTACTGCAGCCTCCATTCTTACAGGACGTCCCTATCTTAATTTCATCACTATCCTCCTCTATAATACAAGAAAGAGAATAAAATGCATCAGAATAAAAGACAAATATAGAAAGGTGGGGAAAAGGATGGTTGGGCTATTCTTACCCTTTATCTCCTGTGCATTTTCCTCAGTTAATTTAAGCTTTTCTAAAGCCTGTTTGAGCGAAGGAGAGATCTTCTGCTGTAGAATGGAGAAAGGCTCATCTGGACTACAAAGACAATTAAAAACAGCTGTTTTCAGTCATTTATCCTAAAGAGGTTGTAACATCAATGTGGGTTTTGGCTGGGTGAACTGTTAATGAGAAGAACTTGTTCTCTATAGTAGATTTAATGCTGCATTACATTATCTTCTGAACATCTGAACCAATGAGCCAGAAAATCCAAATGGGGAAGACCCTGTCCTCTTCAAGTGTACTTTTACCTTGGTCGCTGAATAGACTCTAGAGGTTTTGGTGCTTGGGTGATGCATTCATTAAACGTTGGCTTTACATCATTCACACTCATGTCCACAGAGGACTTCACTTCTGGTTTAACAGGCTCAGAGGGCTTCTCCTGATTATGAGGGCCTTTCGTGCAACCCTAAAAGATTCATAAAAACTGTTTTAAGACTCCAGCCACAACTCTATCTACGAAAACGCTCATTCAGTCCCATCACAGGCGAGCACTCACAGCAATACTGAGGAAATCCGAAAAGTCAGTTGTTCGTCTCTTGCAGCAAGACCAACCCTGGGAAGCAATGCCAGACACAATTTAATGGGTTTAACTCTGAGTAACATAACAATGGAATGGTTAAATTTCACATTAATAAGTAAACTGATCTTCTTGCATGTCCATACCTTCAATGCATCATGAAACACTGGCACTCCGGGGTGGTATGTGCATGCGTCTATGCATAAGAAGAGATTGATAGCGTGAAATGTGACGTCAGAAGAATATAGTCACATGTCAGTGTAGCTCAAGTTTGCTACTCCAACAACTACCATCTGTAAACTTAAAAATAATTTACTATATCGGAGCTATTGATTACGCATCATTCAAACGTTAATAACCAGCAATATAGATGCCTCCCTAAATTAACATACTAAACTGACTTTTAAATAAACTTAATATGTGACTCTTGAGAGGCGGTCGTGTTTCGGTAATACTACATGTAATGTATATCAAAAAATGTTATTAAAGATAAAAGGTTTTCTTTCTGCATTTATCCGGCTATCTACCATAGCAAACCGGCTATCGTTTGCTTGTTAAGTCTTACCATCTGAATTCTTGTCGGGATCAAAACGTTGTCCACATCCCTTATTATAACACAGTACAGACATAATGTATGACAGAAATTAAAACGTATATTGTACAACGTGGTCAAGAGGGAATGATCCGAAGTCTTGACTAGCTTGCTGCTGCTGCTTCCCGTCGTGAGGTCCCTCCCTTCCGGAATCTTTCGAGAATTTCCGTAAATTATCGTGCAGCACTTCGGCTCCAATCGTCTATTTTCGGAATGTCTCGGAATTAGTTGGAATGATGGGATCACAGAGTGAGAGATGGGATGCACCACCTAACGGAGTTGGGAATTAAAAACACAGACAAGGCAGTGCATGAAAATGAGCCCTGTTCAATTCTATTTCACACCGTCACATATTTTTTTTCCCGAAGAAAATATCTAATTATCATGAATGTGTTATTTTTATGTTGCAATAATCCTAAATGCGTTTTGAACGATATTCTAAAGAACACCAGTATTGTTTTGCGCGCTCTGTTTAGCGTAATTACATTAATCTAAGTGTCTAATGTTTGTGTGAGATAAGGTTTAGATAATTTTGTTGCTATGGGACAGCAGCAACAACACCGGTTTCGTTTGCGCATTCACGGGATAACGTGTACTCGTGAGCGCGCTTTAGAGGTGCGCGCTCCGCTGATTACAGTCAACTGTGAGTGGCACTGAGTCCTGTATGGCACGAAGTGAAGGATGTAGTTTCACAAAGCGGGCTCTTGGATGTCTGCAGAGCAGAGATTTATTTTTCCCTAAACCAGAGGTAAGAGCTCATTCACATATTTTGATGCACTAATTATCGGAGAACAAGTGACTGCTCGGTCTCAGTAACAAACATCTTTTACTAGAGTCCAAAGCGTTGAAAGTTTCCTTTGATTACAATCGCATTTTAATGTAGACTCGTGCTTTCATAAAAGAGAATCGGTTTTGTTTGACATGATCAAAGTTATTTACTTCAAATGCAAAACAAAAATATAATGCGAAACTATAGGTTATGTGTCATTTATTCACATTTTCTCTTGTTGCTTTTTACTTTAAAGAACATTTGAATATTATTTCAATATTATTTGTTTTGCCTGTATGTCACATATATAGCCTATGGCTATTAACCCTCATTTTTTTGCTGTTATCAATCTTGCAGTGAGATTACCATCTAACTCGCTTGTCAGTGTTTTGTGAAAGGGTATTACTGAGTCCATTGAGAACAGGGTCAGGTATTTATTTATTTTTTGACAATTTAATCCAAACCAAGGGCTTCTTAATAAATAACTGCCTTCACATTTATGTGAGCAATAGGATATGTCTTTGTGAGATGAATACTCTAGATTGAAATGGTTTACTGCAAATATCTCTTTTTTGCAGGATAACTGGATGATGGCATGGCTATAAACAGCTGCCCTGGGGGGAGTATGAGGATCTGTCTCACTAGTTTCTCCTTATTGCTCCTCCACCTACTTCCTTGTTTGGGGCAGCTGCAGGAGCCAGGCTCCTCATCCTTTCAATTTACCGCCTCCATCTACAATGCCACCATTTATGAGAACTCTGCAGCTCGGACATACATTAGGACTGAGGTTAAAATGGGGATTCCACTATCTAAGTTTGGTCCTTTGGATATTAAATATTCCATTGAATCTGGAGATGATGAGGGGCTGTTCCAGGCTGAGGAATTTGTGTTGGGGGACTTTTGCTTTCTTCGCATACGGACTAATGGTGGGAGCGCTGCCATCCTGAACCGTGAAGTGCAGAATAATTATACATTAACGGTGAGGGCTACCGGCCTAGGTGGGCTGGAGGCTTACGTGACAGTTAATGTGCAAATTATGGACATGAATGACCTCCGACCTTTGTTCTCGCCCACTTCCTATGCCATTGATATTTCAGAAAGTTCTCCGCTGGGAGCAAGTGTGGCTCAGGTGACTGCCACTGATGCAGATATCGGCTCCAATGGCGAGTTTTACTATTTCTTCAAAAAAGACGTGGAGGAGTTTGCTGTCCATCCAACCAGTGGGGTGGTATCACTCACAGCCAAGCTAAATGCAGATAAGAACAGCAGATTTGACCTTGAGGTTTTAGCAGTGGATCGTGGAATGAAGGTTTATGGGAACAGTGGTATTAGCAGTACAGCCAAACTAGTGATCAGTGTTGTGCGTATTAATGAGTTCGCTCCAACACTGATTGCAGTCGCACATTACCCTTTAATATCAGACAAAGAGCCAGTTTACGCCACTGTTACTGTAGAAGATTTGGACGAGGGACCCAATGGAGAAATCGAATGGGTTGCCATCATTGCAGGTGACCCACAGGAGCAGTTTTTCTTTGACAGAGCGCCACTTGGAAATGAATACAAGCTGAAGATGTCTGAACCAGTCAACTGGGATAAATTTCCTTATGGTTGCAATCTCACTTTTCAAGCCAAAGACCGTGGAACACCACCAAGACTCTCCAACACTCAGTCTGTTCAGCTCTTAGTGAAAAAAACACAGTCTGTGCAGGTGAGTTTCGAAAAAAAGATTTACAAAACCTCAATTATTGAGATTGCACCACCAGGGACCATAATAGAGACTGTGAGGATATCTCCAAGACCGCCAGTCGTCAGCTATGCTCTAAGCCTGACCTCAGATTCAATTTATTTTATCATTAATCCACTCACTGGTGTCATCTCAACAGCGCAACAGTTTACAACATTAAAACAGGAGCTCTTCAATTTAGAGGTGATGGAGACAGTAAGTGGCATGACAGCAAAGGTGCAAATCACGGTCGAGGATGCTAACGACAACTACCCAGTGTTTATCAGCACATCTTACAAAGTCTCTATCAATGAGAGCATCCCCATCGGCACTGTCATTCTCACTATATCAGCGGTGGATGATGATAAAGGTGATAATGGGTGCATAACATACAGCATAGCTAGCCTTCAGCCCCTTCCGTTTATCATCAACCAAAATACTGGAGAGCTGACGACATCCAAAGAACTGGATTTTGAATCGTCTTTGGAGACATACATGTTCGCTGTCCGAGCCTCAGACTGGGGATCGCCTTACAGACGAGAAAGTGAAGTCAATGTCACGGTACAAGTGTTGAACATTAATGACAACCAACCTCTTTTTGAGCGTGTGTCATGTAAAGGTACGATAGGATGCGATTTTCCTGTGGGTCAGACGATCATCATAATGTCTGCCATTGATATCGATGAGCTTGGGTTGGTTAAATATAAGATTCTGTCTGGAAATGAGCAAGATGTCTTCACTCTTAACCCGGACTCGGGGATGTTGTCATTAAAAAGATCTCTCTCCTCAATGAGTGTAAAGAATGAACAGTTCAGCTTGAAAATAGCTGCGTCAGATGGCGAGCTGCTCTCCGCACCCACCTTTGTAAATATATCAGTGGTCATTAAGAAGAAAAAATGCTTAGTTGCTTAGTTACGACTTGTTATGTGGTGCCAGCTTCACTATTAATTACAACTAATGACTATTGATTAGAGAACTACAACGGGCAGTAGGATGTAACTGTAGTCCTCCATTCACATGTCAGCTAATTAGGCTGAGCCTGTTAATCAGGCCCCTGTTTAAAGTAAGCAAGTGGTGCACGCTTGTGCCAGAACCTCAAATGAGCATGGATTTTCCACAGAGAATTGAATGCCCTACCAGCAGCAAAAGACAAGTTGTAGGGGAAGCGGATACATGAGAACAAGAGTTGTCTTTCATCTTCAAAGTAAAACCTCTGGGACAAGTAAGGACAGTGGCATTGGCTCAGCACGCCCACTACATATCCGCCTACCGAGATCCATTTAGCTGTCATGTTGCCTGGTGTGTTATGAGTCCTTGGCGTTGTCACTGGACTTTTGAGATGATTGAAAGTGGGCAGTTCATGCAATAGACATCCAAACAAGCGGAAATCAAAACCACTTGATCTCGGCTACCAGTTGAGACGTTTTGGGTTGAAGTTGTGTGTAAGTGATTCCTATATACGAAGTCTCATTGCTCAGATGCAAGTGTGAACTAAAAAGGCTGGTGGGATTTATGAAGACCTTATCGGCAGAGCGCTCTGCTGCTTTGAGCAGGCATTGGTATTCCTACCCACACTTTGGGAAATAAATCAGAGTGCACTCTCACTCAGATGCCTGTCGAGAAACAAGTTCAGCTCTAATTTGCCTCTGAGATTTGGCCTCTTTTTCTCCAGAGTCAGGTTAAGTCCTTTATGTCAAAATCTCTCAGACACCTATGCAAAGGGCTGCTTGTGCTTCACATCCCCACACACTGCACACAACTGATGTATTCTGTTTTTCTTTTTGAAAGATAACATATTTTTGGAGCATAAGGGAGTTGAGGATCTTTACCACAACCCCACTTCCTCTTGCAGACTTCTTGAACTTTGATTGTAATTCAGGGGAGATATCAAGGGTTTTCCTATTGATGCATGCATGGCATACAGAGGAAACTTCTCTCAGACCGTAACAAAGATGCAGATTTGGAGTAGAATGAAAGAGACAGGGAAAAGATTTATGCTGAAAGAGAAAAATGCATTTTCAGCATGTTTAGGCGCAATGCTTGTGAACTCCAGATAATTCAAAATGCCTGGCATAAAAAGAAATGCCCTTGATCTTGTTTGTAGACATGAAGGATGAGTTGATGGCTTAGTTCTGCTTGATTATGTTCGATATTCAGGACAAACTATGAATATTTGATTGTTTACATCTTAAAATATGAATTAAAATTTCTCTCAAGGAATTTGAAATTAAAATGGTGACACCAAATGTTAAGAATATTATGAAGCTGCATTATGGCTACCATTTCACTTGCAGCAAAACATCTGCTATTAAACTAAATGGCACGAGTGTCAATGTGACTTGAATTTGAAATGGTTATTTTCTCTAATTTGCAAGTTCTTAGAGGATAATTGGGGCCTCTTTGTGATATTGCTAACCACAAAACACATAATCATCCTTTTAAGTCTGTTGCAGTTGAAGGACACAGCACCGATTTTCTGCCTTCTAGCTCCATAAGCAGTCCTTGATGTTTATAATACACACCTGTTGGTTGACGCATGAATAATGATAAATGCTAAAAGCAATGGCTTGTAAAGCTAAAGACGCAGATGGATTTAGTGCTGCTTTCAATGACATGATCAGTGGTTTGAGATTCACAATCAGCTGAAAGCCAATTGTAGCGTGTCAAATCGTTTGCATTGCTCTAGTCCCTTTCGCGACAGCAAATTAGTTTCTCATGTTCAAATGCTTTGCAAAATCAGGCACTTAGTGTAAATCTGTGTCTCTTTAATTTGAGCTGGGACAGGCCTCGCGTTTTGTAGAATTTCTGAGCCTCAGCGTCAGAACCTGTGGGACTCCATCAAAACAACCTCCGCTTCAAAGCTAGGATCTTTGAATCAAAACTGTGGAAAACATGTCTGAGTCTGTAGAGTCCTGTTCCAGACAGCATTGAAACCTTGTGTCTCTTTTTTATGCGATCTGTCATATTTCTGACACGACTGATGTGGTTTCTCAGTATATGAATGTATGTAGAGTGCTGTATTCTCAATGTGATCATAATTGCTTGTGTGACCAATACTTTTACAGCAGTTTGGCATAAAGTTTTTTTTAATATGATGAAAGTGTGTAATGTGATATTGATGACATCAATTAACTTTTTGTTTCAGCACTGAGGTTATATAGTTATCTCATGTAAGGGTTTAAAAAGCGAACTTCATACATTTTTAACATCTTGGCGAATTTCAAAGGTTGTTTACTCCTGGAAAACTCTATGTTAGGACATGATATGTTTTCTATATTCCCTGAGTTGCAAGACGTGAATGTAATAAGAGTAATTTTGGCTGCATTTCAGACTGAATTGCACCCCAATTTACTCCTATTGCAGTATAAAAAAAATCCAGCATGTTTAAAAGCAGAAGAAACGGCTCATTAGTGAACCTTCTCTCCATCCATCAAATTCAATTTAACTGGAACTATCTAGAGTCATTGGTACACTTTTCATTTAACCCTCATTTTCTGTTTGGGTCTGAAAGGCTCCTATTTTTAGCTCAAATTGCTTATCATTTAAGTGCCAGGTTGATATGTGTTGACTTTTGCTAATCTTATGAGAACTGATCATAAAGAAACCTTTCAGCTTGATAACCTGCTTCAAATGGACCAATCTTATTTAGTGCATATCTGAAAGTCTTTGTCTTAACGTTATTTATGACCTAAATTAAAGGTTTAATCATTTATTTCTGCTTGATTAGTCATAGGAAGACTGGAGGGATTGAAGACCGAAAAAGAGGTTAATTTCATTTCAATTTATTATTTTTACATGTAGCCTACATGTTTAGGAATTCTGTGACTTTAGACATATAGTAATACGGTTAGAATTTAGAGTTGCAAATTCACATACTGCTCTTAATATTTCTCATATACATCTCATATAGTATATTGTATGCTATTGTATAATGCATGTGATATAATTTGAGGTTTTCACACAAAAAATTTAGTATAAATAAATTAAAAATTAGATTGTATTGACAGCTGGCAAATGAGAGGTCTGCAACAAGATCATGTAAACACAATAAAAACTGTTTGTTGTGTTTTGAACTGGTTTGATAAGAGTGCTGCAGGGGTGACATTTTATGTAAGCCAAAACCTAGAAATGAGTTAGCATTTCAGCACTTCCAATTCCATCGTCCTGAAGGGATTTTTCAATGGGTTTATGCGTAAATGCCAGAAATAAGGTCTGTGGTTGCACAAGCTCAAGGTATTTCCACATTCTATTCTATGACTTAAAATACACGTTTTTAAGGCACACGGCATACACTCTAAAAATGGCTGGGTTAAAAATAACGCAATTGGCAACCCAGCGCTGGGTAAATATTGGACAGAACACATGCTGAGTTAAAGTAACCCAGCATGCTGGTTTACACATTTTAACCCAGCAGGCTGGGTTGTTGAGAAAACCCAAGATATAGTCATTTTTACCATTTATGTGTTTGCATTTATGTGTTGCTGGGCTATTCTCATTATTTTGCCTATGCTTAAGACAATCATGGATTAATAAATAATGACGAATACAGGTTATTTAGACTGTTAAAAATAATTTTTAATGCCAACTGACATTCACAAATGTGTTAATTTGTACCAATGACAAACGACATGCAATTTTTTTTTCCAGCAAATGCAAAAATCACAGAAATACAGTTACAATAAATAAGAACATTTGTTCTGAATGACATGTGTCCGTTTAACTGTATAACTATTACATTTTGACATGTTTAACTATTTAAATACATAGTGAAATTACATTGACAATTAAAATTTAAAAAGACAGAGCATGCAAAATCATTTAAAGATGTCCTAAAATTTATATCAAGTAAATAAAGACTCACTGTATAACTATTACATTTTGACATGTTTAACTATTTAAATACACAGTGAAATTACATTGACAATTAAAATTTAAAAAGACAGAGCATGCAAAATCATTTAAAGATGTCCTAAAATTTATATCAAGTAAATAAAGACTCGCACTGCTAGGTAGATGCGCACTGCTTAGGGTAGTTAAAGGTATAGTTCACCCAAAAATGAAAATTCTGTCATTAATTACTCACCCTCATGTCGTAACTAGGGTGGTGACGGTGAGGAAATTTTCCCACCGGTTAATCGACGTGTGACAACAATAACGGTATCGCCGCGGGGGTGGGGGCGTTCCCTCTTTTCCTCGCTTTCCTTCACTTAAGAAATAGCTTGTAAAAGCGGCATGCACATTTTACTTTCAAATAGCGGCAGTTCGGAGTAAAGCAATTGTTAGTTTTTAGTTCGTTTGAATTTTCCCTCTTTTCCTCGCTTTCCTTCACTTTTAAATAGCTTAAAAGCGCCGTGCACATTTTACTTTCACTTTCGAATTAGCGGCAGTTCGGTGTCAATTGCTTGAATGCAACAACAAAATACAATGTCAAACTCACTTTAGCGTATATATAAAACATAGTTTTATACAACTTTTATTAACAAAACTAATAAAAATACACCATGCTATAGGGCAGGCTATGTCTAATATAAAATAACAAATAACTTACATAAAGTTTAAATAGGTATACAAAACTGGAAATAAGTAAACATGTATAATATATAACCAAATAAATAAGAAATGTAGAACGTTTATTAGCAAAACGAGTAAGAAAGCTTGGAGGCACGGGATACACCTTGATGTCAAATAAAATAAATAAATGACACAAAGTTTAAATAAAGTAAAAATCGGCAAACAATGTGGAACCAATTAAATAAGAAGCAAATGTTTAAAAAAACTTCCAAAATCAGATAAACGGCAAAAGTCAACATGCTTTTCAAAATCCAAAATATTGCCAAACAGGCGCTTTTGCATTTTGTTTCGAAACTAAATCATCCGCGATCGTCTTGTCTGTCTCACCTCACCTCACTCTTCTTGTCAGTCAGCTCCGACTCACTCTCCTCACTGGAGAAATGAAATCTGATCTGTGATGCATTGATTGAGCATCCGCGTTCAGTTTTTAATTGTAGTGTCTGTTCTTTTACTGAACTAAATGATTTTTATTACTATAAAAAATCTAAACGACAGTGGGGGTCGGTGGGCAAGTGACGTAACCGGTGTTGCGGCTTAACACCGGTATCACCGTCAGCACCGTCTATCGCGGCAAGCCTATTACAAACCCATAAACTTTGTTCATCTTCGGAACAAGATATTTTAGATGAAATCCGAGACCTTTCAGACCAGGGTGAGTAATTAAAGACAGAATTTTAATTTTTGGGTGAACTATCGTCAAACACTTAGAAAGCTTTGAAGAGAAGATCTACAGCTGAGAGCAGTGTGCTCTGCTATAGAGCCTGTCTATGGAAGGATATTCCAGAATTGCAAATAATATTTTCAATTGTGTTTTCCACATGTGACAAATTGTGACATAATCCATGCTATCGTCAAACACTTTTAGAAAGCTTTGAAGCGAAGATCTACAGCTGAGAGCAGTGTGCTCTGCTATAGAGCCTGTCTATGGAAGGATATTCCAGAATTGCAAATAATATTTTCAATTGTGTTTTCCACATGTGACAAATTGTGACATAATCCAAACACAATTGCAAATCTTGCATTACTGTTTGCATTTTCACAAATGCACAGTGACTGCCAAATTTCAAATGGAAAAGCAAAGTTCATTTGCAAATGTATTTTCCATGTATTATGAGTAATGAGCCTGTCATATTTTAAAAATTCAGCGTCAAAGCAACTTTACAGTATTAAATAGGAAAATAGTGTGTAATAATGCAAAAGGACAACAGTAAACACTCAGTTTTCAGTTAAAGTCAGTTCATCATTGATTCAGTGATGTCATCGTCCAGCTCAGTTCAGTTCAAATAGTATCTGTGCTTTCAAGCTGACGATATCGCTGGATATTAAGTGTCCCCAAATAATCAAGCCGGCAAGGAACCAAAACTCCATTGGTGACAGAAATGGTGAAAAAAAACTTTGGGAGAACCCAGGCTCAGTCGGGGGGCCAGTTCTCCTCTGGCCAGATGAAACCAGCAGTTCAATTCCAGGCTGCAGCAAAGTCAGATTGTGCAGAGGACTCATCTGGCTCCCATGGTCTTGTGCCGATGACCGTCGAGGTCACGTGGTCTTCACTGGGGATCAGTCTTTGGGGCTCATCTAGTTGTCCTGGTCTCCGCTGACATTCAGAGCTGTAGAGGTCATCTCTAGGTGCTGATCCACCATCTGGGCTGGATACGTACTGGATCTGGGTGACTGCAGTGACCATCTGATCTGGATACAGACTGGATCCGGGTGGCTATGGTGACCTCGGAATAAGAACGAAACAGACTAATGTTAGCGTAGATGCATCATAAGAACAAGTATATCGAGTGTTATTAATTACCACGTCTTTTTCACTGTGTCGCACATGTAACCTACCAAAACTCAAATGGAATCGCAATTACTTTAGCATTTGAATTTCCATTGCCTCACATGGAAACCTGTCAATCTGTGTCAGGGGTGGGACCATACTATGGGGCGTGTTTGTATTGGGAGGTGATTACTCACAAACGATTGTGCCAAATGCTTTGAACAATGGAGGTAAAGCAGCTGCCACAAAACCTGCCACAACTAAAGGCAGCTGCCACTCCGAGAGATGCGTGTGAAAGAACAGACAATGCAACTAGTCTCCCTATATTCTTGGCACCTTACACAATAAATAATTCCATCGTTTTTACCCCAAATGCAACGACTATCCCCTACTAACAGTGGGAGCCCCAATGGTACCCACTATTGGTCAATATTCACCATTAACCAAATGCTTTTCACCTGCCTCAAGAAGAGAGGAATAAAATATAGGGTAAGATGCAAAAAGGCAAATAAGAGTTGCAATGTTGTTTTGCCGACGTGCATCAATCAGAGTGCAAACAGTGAGAGATTTGGGGTAAAAAACGACAAAATTATTTATGAATTATTTTATTTGGCACAATCATCTGTGAGTGATGTCAACTCCCAATACAAACACGCCCCATAGTATAGTCCCACCCCTGACACGGATTGACAGGTTTCCATGTAAGGCATCGGAAATTCAAATGCTATAGGAATTGTGGTTACATTTGAGTTTTGGCATATTACATGAACGACGCAGAGAGAGTGAAAAAGCAGAAGTGGTAATTAATATTGCTATTTAAATACGTCAGGTTCATTACTTGTAAGACATGGGAAATACAGTTGCAGTTGCTTCTCCAATTGAAATGTGGAAGTCACTGAATTCACGAAAGCGAAAATGCAAACCGCAATGCAAGATTTTCAGTTGCGTTTGGACCATGACAATTTATACGTCCACATGTGGAAAAATGCAATTGAAAATACAATTTGCAATTCCTTTTGAAAATTGTCCAGAATATTTTTACCTGTCCATTGATTATGATCAATGCCTGGGAGATCTGCTGGCAATTTCAAATCGCCATGACAAATGGATGGGGTTTTGTGGACTCTGCCCGGTTAAGGAATTCCACCATGTTTGTTCCAACCTATAAAATAAATTAAATAGCAATGATTCAGTTCAATTAACTGTGTGGTTAAATTCACCTATCTCTACAGAAGCATACTGATTGGCTGAAAGGTGTGTTTTCAAACTGTGTAATCAATAGGATGTTCCAGTCAGTATAATCACAGTTTTATATTAATATGCTGGCTATATCGAAACACGCATGCACAGTCACTGGCACACAGATATGGGAGATCACACTGCATACGCACACACAGAAATTTATATGACAAATCAGACAGGTACTGGGTTACTCCACAGCTTTAAAATAGTCCATATATAAACACTTTTATATAGGTGTACCAAAGTGATTCAGGACAAGTCAAAAACACGATTTGGAAAATGGGTATATGATGTATTTACTCATTATATAAATTCTGTACATTCTGAACACAAAGTTAAGTGCAGCTTTAACTATAGCACGAAACAAATTTATATCTGTGTTTATATCACAGACAATCAGTTATGTATGTAAAATCTGTAAAATGTATAATAAACATGAACTTGGGGAAAACATAAAACACTAAGCAAAACACAAAATTGCTTTTTTTCTTAATAAAAAAGCGTTTTATTGAACAAATTGCTTGCTCTTTAAAAAATTTCATTATAATACAAATTTTGATAGGGATAAAAATATTTTCCTTACAATTAACAACAGTGCCCAAACTTAAATTTAATTACTATTTATTTTTAAATACAATAATCAAAACTCAACTTTAAAAAAATTGTATGCAAACATGTAAATTGCACATAATGCAGTTTTTAAATGAACTTATAAATTATACAATTTCTAATTGTTGTTGAAATATATTCATTTACACATAACTTTTCATAACAGATTTATTTAAACTATTAAGACAGGTAAAGTAAAATACAATGAGTCTAATATTTCGCGTAATGCTCTTCGCTAGACTTCATTTCTCTAGCGAACTAAAGAGCTGTGGACACTGATGACTTGCGTGAGGTAAATGAAACGCTACGTGACATTTTGTTTACAAGCTGTTTTATTGACGTCTTTACGCGGTTGAAAGACTGATTGAGGGATTAAATTAGGCATGAGTTGTTCATTCATGTTTATTTCGCGTTAGTGAACTGAGGCGTTTATACAGCGACGTCACGCCACATCAAGGAGTGTCAAAACCCCACTTATTGTTTGAATTACCTAAAAAGTTGACAGAATTTGAAAGATGAGAATTTGTTTCTTATCAAAAGTACCAAATATAAAACTTGAAGTTTCTAATGAAGTTAATGCATTGGTTAAAACAATGCTGTTCGGTACTCATGCGTACCAAACCGAAAAGACCTGTACAAAAATTTTCGGTACGACTACGTGTGACATTACACAACTAGAACATACACAAATTATTATACACAAAATGATTAGTGAATGAGGCTTTTTGAGACAGTGTTTGTCTGCTTCATCTGTATGTTTTGTGGTCTCCCTCTCTGTTTAACAGGTTGATTAAAAAGTAAAATAAGGGGAACTGTTTTATTTTTCTTTGAAGATGTGTATTGTGAATGCAGCAGATTTCCTTCAGGCAATCTGACCCGTCACACTGTGTTAGCTCACTGAGCAACCATTCAGTCAGCTTCAGATGTCCCTGTTTAGTTTTCACCCATATCCTTTGTGTCTTTGTCCCCTCGGGTGTCCTACTTCTCAATGCTTTAAAAGGTTTTAGTAAGAATCAGGGACCTGCATGCTGTGTGAGTACTCCTCTTTTTTCCCCCCAGCTTCTGCTGGCTGTGAGGGTCGGAATCCCCTCGGCTGTATCACTTCACGGCCGGGTGGTTTTGTTCTGTGCCATGGTTGACCGATCGACTCATCGCATTGCATTGCACAGCCACGAAATGGGTCATTCTGTCAGCGACGCCCCTTCCGATCAGTGATCGTATTTACATGTGCCCGTGATGCAATGTCGAAGTGCTCCTAATCACAGAATGGCAGAGCCAGCACTTTGGTCAGGAATGATTAGATGTGCTGTGCTGAAGACCTGAAGGTCATACAGTCTCTGAGAGGAGCTGTTGTACCCTGCGGTGGGATTCCCAGCCCATCTAAAGTTAGTGGTATGTCCAAGATGTCAGTTCGGATTGGACTAAAAATCTGTCCGCTCAGCAAACATGTCCCCTGCAAAGTGTAACTGTATTACACCTAAAGTGTGAACAGACTGTATGACACAATGTCATATAGAGGAGACCGGGGCTAATTGTCACACTTTTCACTTCAGTAAATTTCTGTTTCTTGTTGTCACACATCTCATGTACTGTATTACATCACCACAGTATTTTTTTTTTCGAACATAAAATATTACAGTTTACGTTGTACAACTAGGGCTGCAAATTGTTTTATGAGGATTTAATTTACTAGCATAAACAGAGGCATTAATTATAGACTTAATTATACATCTGGTTAATTTATAATATATTAGAATTTATCACTAAATTAACATATTAAATTGACAGGCCTATATTATAATGCATAACTGTATGTAATTTACATTTTTAATCTACACAAAATGCAAATCTTTAGGAAATACTATGTTCACACAATATGTAGAAAGACTTTACTGTAAATTGTAGAAAACCTTTTGTGACAACTAGCCCCTTTGAACCCTATAACAGTGATTTCTATGTAGCTCATTGCCACATTGAATCATTTATTGCAGATGCTTTTATATGCATCTAATTGCTTCACAATTGAGTTGTGGGCAATAGACTGTAGTAAGAGAACAAACCTCTGCAAAAAAAGCATTTTCACTAAATTGCTTTAGGTTGGTCTCAGGTATCGTTGACAGTTGAGTAAATTTCCCCGGAGAAAATCTGAAGAGAAATTACACTTTTAGGCAGACCACACCAGCTCTGATTTTGAAACACTCTGCTGAACTGACTCTGGTTTCTGGGAGTGTGTGTCTAAAAACATTAATCTTTCAGCCTGACTGTAATCTCCTCAAAATGTTAGGCACATTACAGTTTAATAAAGTTTGACACCAAAGTTTGACTCATGGTAGGGTTGGACGCTTTTGATGTGTAGTTGAATCACAAACCAAGTTATGGATAGCTTAAAAAATAAGTGAATGTTCCCAGCTTACTCAGGCCAGAGTGCTGATAGTGGTTGATGTGTCATAAAAAATGTCATAAAAGCTCACAAAGTGTGTGAAGTACTTCTTGTTGAATTCATTAAACAGGTGATCGATATTAAATATGTTTTTTCTCTGTTCTCTGTTCTTACAGGAATGATTTACACCACTGGCAGCCTGGACTGCGAGACTCAGGATTCATACTGGCTAACAGTGTATGCAACGGACCGTGGCGTGGTGCCGCTTTCTGCCTCTATTGAGGTGTTTATCCAGGTGGAGGATGTGAATGATAATGCACCTTTGACCCTTGAACCCGTCTACCACCCGTACGTCATGGAGAACTCTCCCAAAGACGTGTCTGTGGTCCGTATCAAAGCCCAGGACCTGGACGTTACCGCCTCAGATAGCCGTCTCATGTATCGTATCACAGCTGGGAATCCTCAGAACTTCTTTTCCATTGATTCCAACACAGGTAATAAAAAACTGAGTTTTTTTTTTTTGCTCTATGAAGAAACAGAAGACCTCATAAAATATTTTATTTTTCAATATATTACCAATTAAAATTTTTTTTTTCCAATTAATTACAGCTAAATTAGGCAAATCACATTTAGTTGTATATCAATATTTGCTGGAAATTATAAGGATTTAAATTATGAAGGTAATTCAAAGATGAAAGACAAAACTCTTAATTATAGACTTTTGTTAATTAAGTGTCTGATTAATTTATTACATTTAGTTCTTTGAATGCACCTTTGACCCTTGAACCCGTCTACCACCCGTACGTCATGGAGAACTCTCCCAAAGACGTGTCTGTGGTCCGTATCAAAGCCCAGGACCTGGACGTTACCGCCTCAGATAGCCGTCTCATGTATCGTATCACAGCTGGGAATCCTCAGAACTTCTTTTCCATTGATTCCAACACAGGTAATAAAAAACTGAGTTTTTTTTTTTTGCTCTATGAAGAAACAGAAGACCTCATAAAATCTTTTATTTTTCAATATATTACCAATTAAAATTTTTTTTTTCCAATTAATTACAGCTAAATTAGGCAAATCACATTTAGTTGTATATATCAATATTTGCTGGAAATTATAAGGATTTAAATTATGAAGGTAATTCAAAGATGAAAGACAAAACTCTTAATTATAGACTTTTGTTAATTAAGTGTCTGATTAATTTATTACATTTAGTTCTTTGATGCACTTTCCAAATGAACACAATACATTTATTTATAAGTGATCTGTATAAATGCATGTAAATGTATGCAGTTTACATTTTATGCAACTTACATTTTTTAATATACAAATAAAAAAACTTAATGCTGAAGTCTAACTAAAGATATACTAAAATACATTTGATTGTGTTAAAGTGGAACTATTGCAAGTAAAATATCTTGCATTTAAAGACTGATATTATGCAAATGTCATACAGTCCTCATCAATAGTGACATTAAAACACATTTTAGGCTTAATATTAAGAAATTTGCATTGTGCACAATTAGTACTCCAAATAAAGTTTAATTATAGTTTTTATATCAATCAATCAATCAATCAATCATTTTTTATTTCGGTCCTCACAGACAACTTTTCACAAAATAAATAAATAAATAAACAAATTTGTCATTTACATTTTTAATATAAAAATAAGAATTTAGTATTATATGTGAGATTATATGGCACAAATTTGTCATTTACATTTTCAACCTACAGAAAATAAGCAGATCTACAGGAAATAAATAATAAATAATTGATTTCCCTCTGAATATGAGCAAATAATCTTTGATCATATTTTCGTTTGAAATTTCAGTGCACTGTCCCCCAGTCCAATCTCCCATATATCGCATTTGCGAACGCTTTCACAAGTACTACTAAACAAACTGAGCAGCACAGGCTGTAATCTGCTCAGTGTCAGGACATTCTAGTGTGAAGTGTTAACACACATGCAGAGCTCTGATCCCATGGCATGCTGGGTGCATGCTGCACTGCTGATTACACCGAGGTGCTGCTTTCCTTGTCATTTGAGAAGTGAGTCATGGGAGCTTATGTATGCAGCTGTAGTCAGTGAATTAATTAAACAAGGTTTGGTTGCCAGCAGGAAAGCTTTTCATTCTACTATTGGCAAATCCCTCCAAGGCAGCATGTGACACCACATATTTACATTGGAATACAGAGGTTTAAGCTCAATAAATCTTACTCGATATATATAATGAGATGTGAGCGAGTGTGTGCATGCATTGATATGTAGTGAGCAGAGAGGTAACACTGTATTTCACTCTATATGAAAGCCTTTGTGTGTTCAAGGATGAAATATATGAAATATATGAAAAACAATATGTGGAAGGAAATGAAATTATGGCCGAATCAACCCAAAAGTATCAAACCTTGTACGTTTTATTGTTTGACCGTGGACTGCAGTCATAGATTCTACTTTAGCTTCAGCCACTGCTGGGAAAAAGCCGTTGTAATTGCTCCCCACTTATCTAGCTCTCTTTTTGTGATTGTCTGTTGAACTCAGCCTAAGTGTTCAGATAAATTGCATTGTGAGCTCTTTTATAAAAACAAATGTGCTGTGACTAAGCCAGCAACCAATTACTGCACCCTGAAAATAGAGAGTGCATGTTTGATTATTAGTTTAGAGCGCTTGCCTCTAATAGAGTTATATCTTGTACGAATTCTTTTCGTTACAAATGTCCTCCTGACAATATCTTTATACTTGAGTGAATGGCTTATGAGGGAAAATCCTTTCCTTGTTGTGCTTCAGTCCCTCATCGGCTCTGTGAGTTCATAGCTTCTCTAATTTCTCTAATTGAGTCTCTCTGGATGACACACATTAGGGAATACTGTGGATTCCAGCAGTGCGATTCAACCTGTGCCATCAGGAGTTCTTTTGTTGCCATGGTTATATTTCACAGAGAATCACTGGCTCAGAAAGCACGTACAATACATTTATGTTAGGTAAATAATGGGAACTTGTGCTAAAATGGTCGCAGTGTTCTACAAAATGATGAACTTTGCAGTATGTTTGTACATGTGTATATACTTTTTAAAAACAGATTCGCAGAAAATCTCACATATCACTTTGTTCTGTGGAACACAGAAGGAGAAATGTACTCTTCAAAAAGGATGCAAAAACACCACAAAAGTGTCATCCATAGTCATCCATATTACTGATGTGCACACTCTGGATGAGAAACTGACTCAAATATAAGTTATACATTCTTCAAACTTTTCTTTTCGTGATCGACGGAAGAGGCAAAGTCATATGGGCTTTGAACGAGATGAGGATGGGTAAATATATTTTTGTTCTCTATTTCTTTTTGAGATTCTCAAGCCCTCTTCTCTACAGCTTGTCAGTAAATCCACAGCAGGATTTGTTGTCTAACCCATAGACCTGCTTAAAATTATTTACCTTCAGACTCCAGCATCCAGATGTCTTGTGCCTTAAGGAAGCATTCATATTCAGGAATGTCTTCCTGTTCTCAATCTTTGCTGTTCTGTCTGTATTGAAGTGTTTTTAAAGCCACTAGGGGTTTGAAAAATAACCCTATGCATTCACCACATACCATCTGCGGGCTTACGCCAAAGGCACTTGTGTCGTGAGCTGCTGTTTTTTCTGCAATAAACAAACAGTGTTGTGCAAATGTATGCACCCTTGCTGACATGTTATTAATCATTGTCGAGTGGAGCGGCTTTCCATGCTGATTGTTGCAGCTCTTTCATTGCACAGTTGTCAAAGAAGTTTGCAGCTTCAGTTCAGTTTTATCATTTTTACAAAATGTTTTTCAGGACTCATCACCACCACATCAAGGAAACTGGACAGAGAGCAACAAGCAGAGCACTTCTTAGAGGTACTGAATTCTTCTTTACCTGTCAGATCATGCCTTAAAGGGGTAATTTAAACAAGAAAAGAAAACACTGCCATTATGAATGATGCTTTCCATTTGAAGTTCAGTTTGGGATATTCCATCTTGATATCACCATTTTAATATATTCCAAAATGTAATTTACTCCTGTGATGGCAAAGCTGATTAGTAGTGTTCAGTGTCACATCATGTTTCAGAAATCATTCTAATATGCTGGTTTGGTGCTTAAGAATCATTTCTTATTATTATCAATGATGAAAACAGTTGAGCTGATTAATATACTATATTTGCATTTTGCTTTCAAGCTTAAAAAAAGACGAAAGACTTAAAGCTTTTATCAAAAGACAACCTACATTACATGTTAAGACAGAAGACGTTAAACAGTCGTATTTGAATGTGAACATGAAATTGAATTGAGGGAACGATTTACAGTGAAAAATTACTTAAATTATTTCCTGAGTAATATTGTAAGACTTCAGAAGACTTGGAATATATAGAGTTGCATACATACTAGGGGTGGGTGATATGACCAAAATCTTATATCACAATATGAGTAATTTCATTTCACGGTACTGATATACAGTATATCACAATATAGTTATTTTTGCTTTAAATAATGTTTTTATGACATACATTTTTTTGATCCCATTGAAATGTATGAAGGTGTCATGTCAGTCTTATGCACACCCCTTCAAGTAAAGTGTTACCATATATATAAATAAATAAGAAATGCTACATACGTTGTATAAAATAATCAAATGTTTAAAAACACTGCATATTCTTCACTGTGTAAATTGTAAAAAGTGATTTAGTCAAGAGCAGTGAGAGATTTTCTCTCTTTTGTTGTTTGATTAACATGACAGACAGCAGGAATATTAGACTGCTGTTACTTTAAGAGCTGCCCGGATCCAATATACTGTTACACATGTGTTTTCTTTCTCATGTTTGCTTTCACTTAAGACCTAAATTACTGTTTTATAAGGATACTTGCAAAGACGAAATTTGACACATATAAGTGTGTGTATTTAACCTATAAAGAGGCAAAAATAACTCCGGTTCAATACTCCCATGCTCTATGTGCACCGTCTTCATGTGCGAGCACTTCTCTGACAGTGCTCAGAAACGGTATCTCAGACAGCGCACACATATAGAGAAATAAGTTATCTTTTGCTGCTAATTGTGTTTCAACGGCTCAGTTGTTTTTAAACCAGAATGCTTAAAAATGACCACATAATACAGCAACGTCACATGAGTGTGAAACTGAGATAAAGACCATAGTCTAAAATCGGTTGACACATTTCTGTCTACCGGTATATCGCCCAACCCTGGTATACTGTATTTTATGGTGTATTTATGGTTTGTACTGTTTGGCGCTTGACAGCCATGAACTTTCATTGTATGGAAAAGAGGAGCATGTCCATTCTTTATAATTCCTCTTTTATATTAAATTGAAAAAAAAAAAGATAAAATAAGAATAAGAAAAAAATAAGAACATACAGGTTTGTAATGACATGAATGTAAGTAAATAGTAACAGTTTTTATTTTTGGGTGAACTATCCCTTTAAGAGCAAATGCATTGATTCAGCGATTCTCAAGGGCAGTTTTATTAGTTCATAAAATAAAGTCATGTAATAGTCATAAGTGTCAAAATTATGATGTAACTCCTGTACAAAGCAGGCTAATATGATTACCCATCAACAGCCTCAAGAATTTTATTGATTATCATCATACAGGATACACACTGACTTATTTATTGATCTGTTTTAGGAACACATTTGTCTGTCCAACAAAATAGCGAGATGCTACCTACTGAATTCATTTGAATAAAAGGAGAATCAGTTGTAGTATCGAGTGAGGAATGGATTTGCACATGTAAAGGCAACAGTGTTTCCATGTGCTTTTTTATTTCTAATGTCTTATAATGAGGTGCAGTACAGCAAATGACTTGTCTACATTTGCATTATGAGTGACAGAGAGGATAAAGCCAGTGCTTACTGACCAAGGACTCTTATTTAACACCAAAACACGTGCAGATGTGCACATTTTCATACAGTCTGGCGAGCAGCTCTTAAATTACTGATCAGTCAATGAGGGCAGAACAGTAGCATTGATCAATGGGATGGGTGTGGCTCCCCGTGATCCCTGCTCTACATGGACCGAATAGAATGAGGGCCATTGATTTTCGTGTTCACTAAATGATGATTCACTCTGCAGCAGGCTTCAAGTTTCAAAGTTCATATCTTACATCTAGTGCCTCAAGGTGCCTGCTTTGACAGCCACCCTGGCATCAGCATCTGCAGCGTGTGGCGCTGACAGTGGATAGTGGCCATTAAAGATTTAGTTCATAGAGGCTTTCATGAGCCGCTGCTTCTGACTTTTGCAGTGGTGTAATAAGCCCCAGGCCCCAATTTTGTGGCCACTGTCTGATCAAGTTCTGGGAATCTCCAGTGGAGCTCCATGAAGAAGAGTGAGATCAGTTGGCTCATTGTGTTGTTTTCAAAAGAGCACGTTGTATTGATGTATTTTTCTATTCATTTATTTTAAATAGAGGTTGAGTAGGGACAGTTTTGTTTATAGGCATTTTAGTCTTTTTATTTATCTGGAGAACAGAGAGAGATGTAGAGTTGCTGTAAAGTTGCTAAGGTGTGTGAATGGTTTTTGGCTCATTGCTGTGGGGTTTCTAGGGTAGTTGCTAAATGGTCACATACTGGCCCAAGTCAAAAGAAGCCATCCTCAAGGACCTACATATGGCTGGAGTCACTCCTCTAATGTAAATCTGAGATTTTTTTGCCTGTTATAATGTCTGCTTGCCAGAAATCTGGTTGATTGCTTAACTTGAGCTTTCATTTATGTCAGTACAAATGGCATTGGATGAGTTACAAGATTTAAAGAACAGAAGTGAAATATACTCTAAAATGTGCAATATGTTATGGCAAAGTATTTTGTTTTGATTTTATAAAAACGAAAAAGGTACTTGTGCAAATTAATAGATGCAAATCAAATACTAGTTCATAAGTTTGGGGTCGGCAAGATTTTTCAAATGTTTTTTGAAGTCTCTCATGCTTACCAAGACTGCATTCATTTTGATTAGCTGTTACTTTAAGACAGTATTGCGAAATATTACTACAACTTAAAATAATGATTTCTATTTTAATATATTTTAAAATGTAATATTTTCCTCTGATGGCAAAGCTGAATTTTCACCATCCATTACTCCAGTCTTCAGTGTCACATGATCTTTCAGAAATCATTCTAATATGCAGACTAGCTACTCAAGGAACATTTATTATTATCAATATTGAAAACAATTGTGCTGCTTCATATTTTTGTAGAATCCATAATGTTTGAATAAAAATTTATAAAAAGAGCAACATATATTTGAAATAGATATCTTTTGTAACATTATAAAGATCTTTACAGTCTTATTAGATCAGTTTAACTAATCTTTGCTGAAGAAAATATTCATTTATTTCAAATAAAAAATCTTACTAACCCTAAACTTTTGAAGGGTAGTATATATAATTTGGGTATATATATATATATATATATATATATAAAAATAAATAAATAAGTATATATATTATACATATAAGTCATGAAGACATGAGTAAAAAGATATGTACATGTGTGCATGAATGAAGGTATGAAGAGACAACAAGGAAACGTTAAAACTCCATTTGCAGCTTCCTTGACCTGTTAATATTGAATATTGGCACTGAAATGAAAATGCACTGCTTACTTTATCTTCAGAAGCTGTGGATTTTTCACCATCATTTTGTTTATATGTGTTTATCTAGGTTACAGTTATGGATGGAGGAGGGATCTTCAGGCAGTCCACTGTCTGGGTGATAGTGCATGTTCAAGATGAGAATGACAATACGCCTGAATTCAAAGAGTCTGTGTACCGCATCAGCCTTCCGGAGCGGGACCGTAACAAACGCGGTGATCCTGTCTACAGAGTCTTCGCTTACGATCGAGATGAAGGGTCCAATGCAGATCTCACATACAGCATCGTGGATGGAAATGACGACGGCAAATTCGTAATCGATGCCAAGACAGCCATGGTGTCTTCCAGGAAGATGGTCACAGCTGGTGGCTATGATATACTCACGGTAAAGTACCATACAGATGGCCAATTCAGTGGATATTAAAGAAAGTTATTCTTTAAAGCAGCATAAAGTTTTCAGCCTTCATATTTACTTCATTTTTTCTCAGATAAAAGCCATTGACACTGGAAGCCTTCAGAAGTGGTCGACCGCCCGTTTGCATGTTGAATGGATTCGGAAGCCCATGCCTTCGCCACTAGCCTTGCGATTTACCGCAGCCATTTACAACTTCACAGTGGCGGAAAACGCCAAAGTGTATGAGTCAGTTGGAGTGGTCTCTGTTTGGCAGACAGAAACTCCTTTATGGTTCGACATCATTGGTGAGCATCAATAATGCAGCAGTCCCAGTCATAAATTAAGTCGGGATGCAATCTTTAATGTCCCTGATATTACTGATGTTACTGTCTGCTTTGGATGAATTGCTTGTGTTGTAGCATTCCTCAGTTACTTCGGATAAAACCGTGCGGATAAATGAGTAAATGTAAATGTAATTTAAAGGAGTGGATATCTGTGGTAAACTATTCTGACAATGATTTACTCCATTTGCTTGTTGCTTACAGTTCTTCTACATATTTATCATTTGCACCTATACTTTCTACTCTACAGAAGATGCATGGATGGTTGAGTTAGTCAACTAAAATATGCAAAGAGGGTCATTTTGATTAAACCCTCTCAGTATTTGGGATTTTGCTGAGCTTTGCAGAGGTTGTCCCACATGTTGGAATTGCTTGTGTAAATTTTAGTTGGAAAACTCCTGAATGAATTAGCATTTTAAAACTAGTTGTTTTTGAATTTGTTTAGTTTAATATGAGCTTTTGACTTCAATGTCAGTTTTCTGTTTTCTTTTTCTCTCTGTTCATCTGTATCTGTTTTTGAGAAGGTGGAAGAACGTCCCGGGAGATGTTTTATATGCCACAGAGCTCCTGTGGTGGAAACTGTTCATCTGACAGTGGTAGGCTAACTGTCAGTATTTTGTAGTTATTTTCCTAAGTGTGAAGGTTTGGCTGGTTTATCTGATACTTTTAGATACTCGCTTTAAAAACTGCATTTGCTGCAGGGCAAACGTGAAGCGCTCAATCCTGTAAACACTTTGAGTGCTGAGATACCTTCCAGACTTTGGGTCTTCTGATCTCATTTAAGTGCAGTGGAAATTGAGTGGAATTGGAACAGATGCATGCAATGCATACTAAAGATGCTCAGAAAGTTTGCCCTTATCCGCCAGAATGGACCTGAATTAATGATTTGAGAATCTGCCGTGAAGAGGCCTGAACTTGACACAGATGTTTGTGGGAGTCGAAGATAAGAGACCTGAGGCTGATGGGAAAGATCCCAACATAAAGCGGTTGATCTTTCGAAAGCCGTGAAACTTTGATGAATCACTGTGAAACATAAAAAATGTATTACTCACAGATGTGCCAAACTGCATGACAGTTCGAGTGTTTACCTTGATCTTTTTCTGCTAAACCTTTACCTCTTCGTTGGATTTATAAATGCATGCAAAGCATTTTCTATGACTTTTCATTTTTCAGTTCATGCTAACTGTGATTTCTTGGTGTAATAGGTAACTATGATGGTCCATTTGATATTCAGAGAGGGATGGGGACCATAGTAATAGCCAGACCTCTCGATGCAGAGACACAGTCGCTATACAACATGACGGTACAGGTAACAGATGGGACAAACACTGCTACTACACAGGTAGGTGTATTTTTAGTTATGCAAACCTCTTGGAAACTTTTCCTAACAGATGTTACAAGTCTGCTAACTTTGCCAGAAACTTTGCAAAACGAATATTCCTGGCAGCTGTGGTTGAAATATCCAAGAGAGAAACGTCTGTAGGATTTTAAGCAGCGTGCCAGCTTTTATCTAATTTTATCAATACAAGTTTGCTGTGTGAAAGAGATATCTATATAATCTTCACTGAAAATGTCTTCAGATATGCCAGGGGCTGCTGAGTATTCCAGTGTCCCAGAAACCTACATTGTATTATCACTCTAGCATGTGCGTTTTCTGTTTTTTATTTAAGCTGTTTTGACATAAGTGCCTATTGCAACAGTGTAGATTACTCTTGCATCTGTTTAACTGAGATTGAATGTCTCTGTGAAAAGCTAAAAATGACTCCGTCTGCTGTATCTACAGATTTACATAAAGGTTTTGGACAGCAATGACAACAGTCCTATTTTCTCTGAGCGTACATATGAAGTCTCGGTGTCTGAGGATACGCCAGCCGACACTGAGGTCTTGCGTGTCCGGGCCAGGGACAAGGATGAACGGTCAAAGTTGAGCTATTCTATCCATGGCAGCGTTGATCCGGTGAGCATGCGGATGTTTAGGATCAATCCTGGTACTGGTGTCATGTACACAGCAGATCGACTGGACTATGAGATCCACTCTCAGCACATCCTTACTATTATGGTGAGAAAGAACATTTGTATTATTAAATGTGTATTATGATTAGTGATTTCAAAGCTGAAACAGACCATTTCACATGTCATGCAGTGGGGTTCAAAGGTCTGAGATCACTAATGAAAATGATTCACTATTTGCATTTTTCTAATTTAATAAGGTAATAAAGATGTCTAAGAATAATTTTAAATATTTTTTAAATAGTACTTAAATTTAATTTATTTGATTAAAATGTATAAATAAAATATATTAATTAAAATAAATACATTTTATTTTCAACACCATAATTTTATAAATAACTAAAAATATATTAAAATGTTCACAAATTATTTTTAAATGTTATTCAAAATCATAAGCTTTATATTTGTTTCCAGATTTCTTTAGATCAATGTGGACTCTTGAACCCCACTGTACTTTTACTGTATATAGTATTTTAGATAATCATACATATAGCCCAGCATACCAGATTTTATATTGTGACAATTTACATTTTTAACTGTTCCTTTCTGTCTGCTGTCTTTTTTTTTTTTTTTACCTTTTTCTTTTTTACTTGTTTCTTCACAAATCTTTTCCATGCAAAATCTTAGGTTTTCTCCTCAGGTCTGTTGCCCTATCTCTCCTCCTCTTTTTTAGGTGAAAGATCAAGAATTTCCCTATTATAGAGACCTGGCACGGATTATTGTGACCTTGGAGGATGCCAATGACCAGCCTCCTTTTTTTACTCGCACTATTTATGACAGTACAGTGTTTGAGTCTTCCCCTCCAGGAATGTCATCTTTGCAGGTGATCGCACTAGACAGAGACTCAGGGAGAAACGGGGAGATAGTTTACTCAATCGTTGCAGGTAAACACCGTGTTCTCACCTCTTGAATTTATTACGCTCCCTGATAACATTTCCATTGTTCAGCTGTTTTGAGTAAAACTGATTGTCTGTTCCACAGAGTGATGCATTAGCTCATTCTTTTAACCTGTCATGAATCTTAAGATTTATCTTTGATATATCCTTTACCTGACATGCCCCTTTTCATCATGAACTGACAGGTACGTGTAATTTTTTCACAGGAAACACTGGTGGCATATTTGGAGTAGATCCATTATCTGGCATAATTTCAGTAGCCAGAGAGCTGGACCTTACAACTGTGGGTTTTTATACCCTTACTGTGAGAGCCACAGATGGAGGTGCTCCGGCATTAAGTAGCACAACTACTGCTAGGATCGCCATCTCTCTGTCTGATTTCTCCAGTCCAAAGTTTGCCCAGCAAGAATACCAGGCTGAGATCACTGAGAATGTGGCTATCGGGACTTTTGTCATATTGGTCTGTGCAATTAGCCGAACCACACTGATTTATGACATTATACAAGGAAATGATGAAAGGAGGTTTAAAATAAACTGTTACACAGGTGTCATCACAACACAAAGGAATTTTGACTTTGAGATGACCTCCTCATATATGCTGGTGATCCAAGCTGTAAACATGGCTGGGATTGCCTCCAGTGTCACTGTCTGCATCCAAGTGGTTGATGAAAATGATAATCCTCCAGTTTTTCAGGAGCTCACATATACAGGGACCATCAGCGAGGCGGCCCCCATCAATAGTGTGGTGATAAGTGAGGATGGAAAGCCGCTGGTAATTGAAGCCACAGATGCTGACAAGAATCACAATGCCCTCCTGGTCTTCCAGATTGTGGAGGACACAGCAAAATTGTTCTTTACTGTAGACTCAGGAACAGGCTCCGTCAGAACTATAGCTAAACTGGACTATGAAACATTCAGTGCTTTTTATTTTTCTGTAAGTGTAAGGGACAGTGGCAGGCCTCAGCTAACAGCAGAGAAGCCAGCCAAGGTCCTAATCAGGGTTGTGAACATCAATGACTCTCCCCCTCAGTTCTCACAAGAAGCTTATGACACTGTTTTGCTTCTTCCAACATATGTTGGGGTTGAGGTTCTGAGAGTAGAAGCCACTGATCCAGACATGACCACTGATCTGATGTATTCCTTGGCTGATAGCAACTTGAAGCACTATGAAATGGATTCATCATCAGGCATACTCACGGTCAAAAACAATAAACTCTCCAAAGACCGTTATCGTTTCAATGTCAAAGTGTCAGACGGGCTGTACTTTTGCACAGCACTCGTGACTGTGTTAGTTAGGGAGGCTATGGACAGTGGCCTCCTCTTCAGTCAAACCACATACTCCTCCTCTGTACTGGAGAACAGTGTGAACATTACCACTGTGAGCATTGTAAATGCTGTAGGAAACCGCTTAAATGAACCACTAAAGTACACGCTTTTGAATGCAGGGACACGCTTTACAATTCGTCCCACATCAGGAGTCATTCAAACCACAGGAGTCCCTTTCGATCGAGAACAACAGGAACTGTATGAGCTGGTGGTTGAGGCGAGTAGAGAATACGACCAGCCGCGAGTTGCTAGAGTAACCGTCAGAGTAGAAGTTGAGGATATTAACGACAATGCCCCTGAGTTTCTAGGCCTTCCATATTATGCGACTGTGCAGGTTGATGCAGAACCTGGCTCATCCATCTTCCAGGTGTCTGCGACAGATTTGGACAAAGGGATAAATGGAGCTGTATATTACGAGCTTAAGGAGGACCATCCACATTTTGAGGTGAATAAGCTCACTGGGGAGCTTACTCTTAAAAGGGCCTTTGATGCAGACTTGTCCAATGTTGAATATCCGCTGGTCGTCCTCGCACGTGATGCAGGCTACCCCTCCCTCTTCACTGTTGTCGAGCTTCCAGTTACAGTTGTGAACAAGGCCATGCCTGTTTTTGACAAGTCATTTTATGGCATATCAGTTAGAGAGGATATTGCAGTGTCAACTCCCATATTATGCATAAATGCCACCAGCCCAGAGGGCCAAAACATTATATATACTATCGTGGAAGGGGATCCTTCCTTCCAATTTGACATTGGCTTTGACAGTGGTGTGATTAGTGTCATATATCCTTTAGACTATGAAACCACACCCTACTACAGGCTAACCATCAGGTCTACAGACACTCTCACTGGAGCCAGATCCGAAGTAGATGTGGACATAGTTGTGGTGGATGTAAATGACAATGCCCCTGCATTTCGTAATGCATCATACAACACCACTTTGCCAGAAAACTCAATGATTGGGTCTAGCGTGATACAGCTTTGGGCAACCGACAAGGATTCAGAAAAAAACAGTGTAATTAACTATCAAATCCTCTCTGATGGATTTAACAGCACAGACTACTTCCACATTGACAGCACTAGTGGACTCGTGTTAACAACCTGTCTTCTGAACTACGAACTTACACCGAGCTTTAGCTTTATCGTTAGAGCAACAGACAACGGTTCCCCATCCCAGAGCAGTGAGGTCACGGTCACCGTCTTAGTGAGTGACGTGAATGACAACCCACCATCCTTCAGCCAGCCACTTTATGAAGCTTTTGTGAGTGAACTGGCTCCCAGAGGGCATATTGTGACATGTGTCCAAGCTTCTGATTCAGACAGCTCAGATGCCGAGAGTTTGAGGTACAGCATACTCTCTGGAGATGAGAAAATGAACTTCATAATAGACTCTCAGACAGGTGTTATTTACTTGTCCAGTCGGCGCAGACAGGGGATACGGCCAGCATACAACCTCAACGTGTCTGTATCAGATGGGGTCTTCACCAACACTGCACAGGTGAACATTCAAGTCATGGGGGCCAACCTTTACAGCCCTGTCTTTAGTCAAAGGTTCTACTTGGCGGAGGTCCGTGAGAATGCCCCAGCAGGTACCAAAGTCATTCAGGTGCGTGCCACAGATGAGGACTCAGGGATTTTTGGTCAGATCATGTATTCCTTTATCAATGACCTTGGAAAGACTCAGTTTTACATTGGAGCCGATGGCCTGATAACTACAGCTCAGAAACTCAACAGAGAGAACCCAATAAACAGAGACATTGTGCTAACTGTTATGGCGCTCGATGGTGGGGGAAGAGCATCCTTCTGCACAGTTAGGGTAATTCTTGCTGACGAAAATGATAATGCGCCACGTTTCAGGGCTATGGAGTATAGAGTTAGCATAAAGGCTAATGTGCCAATGGGATCGCTGGTGACTCAAATCCAGGCTCAGGACCCAGATTCCGGCGATAATGGCAGAGTTAGCTACTCGCTGTACAGTGAGGCAAGGCTTCCTCTTGTGGATGTGTTGGAGATTGAGCCTGACAGTGGCTGGATGGTCACAAAGGGAAGCATGGCGCATTTAAGAGGAACGGTTCTCTCCTTTTTTGTCAAAGCTACTGATGGAGGTGTTCCAGCCAAACATTCCCTTGTGTCTGCATTTATTCATGTCTTACCACCTGATGCAAATGTGCCCTCCTTCACCCAACCCCAGTACTCCTACACGGTCCCAGAGGACACACCTGTTGGGACAGTCTTGGGATCAGTGTACTTAAGTCCTGGCCAGACAGCTTTCTTTTCTGTGGTGAATGGAGAGACTGGGGAGAGTAACCAGGGTGGGACATTTTTAGTTGAGAGAGAAACTGGACTTCTAAGGCTTGTTAACCCCCTTGATTATGAACTCATCAACATTTACCGTTTCAAAGTTGCAGCCACCATGAGACAGTCACTGGTTGAGTCCATGTCTGTAGTGGATGTAGAAGTCAAGGTGCTGGATGTGAATGACAACAAACCGTTATTCGAAACCAGCTCTTATGTGGCCATGGTTATGGAAGGTATGCCTAGGGGTACACGGGTTATCCAGGTACGAGCGCTTGACCCTGATTGGGGATCTAACGGACAGGTTAATTACAGCCTTGGACCAACCCTAAACCAAGAGCAGGACAAAGTTAGTGGATCTAAATCTGCCTCTGGTGCCATGTTTGTTATTGACAGCAAGACTGGTTGGATCACCACTCTCGGTGACTTGGATCATGAGATGTGCCCATCTTACACCTTCAACGTGGTGGCATCTGATCTAGGAGAGGGTGTCTCACTTTCCTCCGCAGCTGTAGTGACCGTTGCAATCGCAGACGTTAATGACAACCCCCCTACCTTCGAGAGAGAGTACTACAGAGGTGCTGTGCGAGAGAGCGACCCTCTGGGAGAAGTGGTTTCGGTGCTGAGCACTCGTGATGGGGACAGCTCTGATCAGAATCGGCTTGTCAGCTTCCATATCACAGGTGCGTATTAAAGTAGGCCACTGGAGAATGATTTATGGCTCACGGAGGCTCTCCGGGAAAGATAATCACATTGAAAGGGTTTAATTTAATGAACTAAGTGTTCAAAAGCTATATGAGTAAAGAGCCATTTGCTTTATGTGTCACATTACTTTGTTTAAAGCCCATCTGGGGATGTGAACAGATTGTTAGAATTAAGCTCAGTTTATTGTTTCCAATAACTTGGGATAAAATATATACTCTCTCCAAAAGTGTCCCTAAGTGTTCTGGTTCACTTAACATGCTCTTAGAGTTATTTTGATGTGTGTAAGCACATTTTAATTTGATGTGTTCAAAACAGTTTATGAAATACAATGGGGCAAAAAAGTATTTAGTCAGCCACCAATTGTGCAAGTTCTCCCACTTAAAAAGATGAGAGAGGCCTGTAATTTTCATCATAGGTATACCTCAACTATGAGAGACAAAATGAGAAAAAAAAATCCAGTCCCCCACTGTATATGCAGTTTGTTTTATTCTACATAAAGAACAATAGCACCTTACAGCATATAAACACTGTAATGTGTTTATGGAAATTATGGTTTGGTCTCTGTGTAGGCCATCACAGAGATTCACAAATCTACCTTGCTCTTTTATCTCAATTCTGTTGCCATCTTTTTGACTCAGGAGGAAACCCCAAGGGGGTATTTGCGCTGGCTCCTGTTCAGGGGGAGTGGAAGGTCTTCGTGAAGCGGCCTTTGGACAGAGAGGAGCAGGATCGATACCTGCTCAATATCACAGCCAGTGACGGCCTGTTTGTAACCCGCATAGGCGTAGAGGTCACTGTCATGGATTCCAATGACAACAGCCCCATCTGCAATCAGGTCTGAGCAATTGATTTAGGCTGGCATTTGTCATCTCATACAGCCCAAGTTAACAACTACCATGTTTAATGCTTGCATACTGATGTACGTAAAGGAAGTTTTCGTATGCAAAAGTATTAAGAATTCAATACACTATTTGAATATATTTATCATTATTTTTTAGGCGCAGTATGAGGCCTCATTTCCAGAAGATGTGTCTGTTAATACTGCCATTCTGACAGTTGGAGCTACAGACTTGGACAGTGGTGTCAATGCAGAAATTCAGTATTCTCTGTTTGGCATTGGTGTTGAAGATTTTTACATGGATGCAAATACTGGTATTTCTGTACAAACTGCTTTTGACATGCTTTTATACTTTTGACACTTTTAATTTTTCAGTTTCTTAAGGCTTGAATGAATACACTACATGATTTTGTACAGACGTTTTCTCTGAAAAAAAACATTAATACATACACTTCCACATAATTACAAATTGCAACCATACAACATGCTTCATATTCAATCCAGCCGCTTATAAAATCTGTAAGTAATACAAACACTTTAAGAGTCAAACTGCAAATATGAATGGCTTCTGGTACAAAGGTAACCTTATATCGTTTGGTCAAACACTTAATACTTCTAAGCCGTCTACCAGAAGGCATTGTCTCAAAGTGCAAGGGGCGCGTGTCATTATTCATCATGATACACTTAGCTTTCCTTATTACTTGCTGCCCATAAAATTCAGTTAGGCTCCGCAGTGGCACACCAGTAATTTCTGAGCAAGTTCTAGCTATATTTTGGAGGCGATTCTTATTCTTAATAGAAATAGATGCAAACCACCATAAGAATGAAAAACTTAAGACACTCTCAATAAAATTATTATAAAATACACTCAAAATAGATTTTTGTATACAAAAATAATTCAGTTTCCTCAGGGCAAACATTCTTTGGTGAACCCTCTTGATAATAGCCTCCATATTCTGCTGAAATTTTAAAGTTGTGTCAAAAATTGTACCAAGGTATTTGTACTCCTCTACTTTATCGACCTCTCTGTCCTGAATAAGCAGTGGTTGCACTATTGGAGCATTTTGTTTGTCTGAAATCAATCACCATCTCTTTGGTTTTTTAATATTTAGTCTTAGCTATGCTTTGTTGCACCATGTAATAAACTTAAAGGGATACTCCACCCCAAAATGAAAATTTTGTCATTAATCACTTACCCCCGTGTCATTCCAAACCCCTAAAAGCTTTGTTTGTCTTCGGAACACAATTTAAGATATTTTGGATGAAAACCGGGAGGCTTGTGACTGTCCGATTGACTGCCAAGTAAATTACACTGTCAAGGTCCAGAAAAGTATGAAAGACATTGTCAGAATAGTCCATCTGCCATCAGTGGTTCAACCGTAACGTTATGAAGCGACGAGAATACTTTTTGTACGCGAAGAAAACAAAATTAATGTCTTTATTCAACAATTTGTCTCCTCTGTGTCCCTCCGCATCACAGTAGCGCCATTTTGGAGAATATGCGCTGAACGCAAGCAGCGTACGCTCTTCTGTGTCAGCCGCGCTGCAGGGATTCGCTGTTTTCATTCAAATCAAAGCGTAAATACATGTAGAAAACGTATCCTTGTGTCACGGCTGACACAGAATAGCGTACGCTGCTTGCGTTCAGCGCATATTCTCCATAATGGCGCTACGGTGATGCAGTATAATTTACTCATTTTGGGGTGGAGTATCTCTTTAAGAATGAGTTTTGAGCTTGATAGCAAGGATAGGAAAACTGTATCGTCTGCATATTTAACAACATAATAGTTATCCTCATAACGCATTTGTATAAATTATAAAAATAATTGATGACAGTACACAGCCCCAATGGATGTACAATGTGTATCTGATAAAACACTATTCATCTTAACCCTTTGCTCCCTACAAGTTAAAAATCCAGGATCCATAAACCAGCCCATGACTAACAATGAACTCATATACTTTCCAAATGTTGGTGGAGAGTGTTTGGAGTTGGCAGTTTTACCTAGATTTCATATGACAGATTATGATTATTTTATGTCTGAGGATATCAAACATGTTTGATATTTTGAGCTGATTAGAAATTGTATGCATGAGTTTGTTGTGTTTGCAGTGATTTGCGATAATTTACTCATTTTGGGGTGGAGTATCTCTTTAAGAATGAGTTTTGAGCTTGATAGCAAGGATAGGAAAACTGTATCGTCTGCATATTTAACAACATAATAGTTATCCTCATAACGCATTTGTATAAATTATAAAAATAATTGATGACAGTACACAGCCCCAATGGATGTACAATGTGTATCTGATAAAACACTATTCATCTTAACCCTTTGCTCCCTACAAGTTAAAAATCCAGGATCCATAAAACCAGCCCATGACTAACAATGAACTCATATACTTTCCAAATGTTGGTGGAGAGTGTTTGGAGTTGGCAGTTTTACCTAGATTTCATATGACAGATTATGATTATTTTATGTCTGAGGATATCAAACATGTTTGATATTTTGAGCTGATTAGAAATTTTATGCATGAGTTTGTTGTGTTTGCAGTGATTTGCAAACCCCCCCCCCCCCCCCCCCTTTTTGGATCATAAAACTTGGAAACATCATCATTGCATGTCTGATGTATTCTTTATTTTAACAAAATTATAGTCCAAAAATATGCCTTCTCCCAGGTCTAAACAGGAAGATTGTGTACTCACTTGTTGACTCTGCTGGTGGTATGTTCTCCACTGACCCATCCGCTGGTGTGGTGATCCTGGAGAAGCCTCTGGACCGAGAGGTGCAAGACTCGTATCAGATCAGAATCAAGGCTACTGACCGAGCAGGGGGCGATGGCTCGCTCTTCACCGAGGTGGACCTCACCATCATGGTTCTGGACGTGAACGACAACCCACCTGTGTTTCAAAAGCAAGATTACGTGGTCACAGTGCCTGAAGATGTTACTGTAGGAACAGAAGTGCTGCGAGTCTTTGCCACAAGTAGTGACATTGGAGTGAATGCAGAAATCTACTATAGATTCTTGTCTGGAAATGAGCTGGGGAAGTTTTCCATTGATGATTCAACAGGCAAGGCAGAGAGATGCACGTGTTCTGCATATATCAAATGTATTTCTGGTCTAACCATGTTTTGTTAGAGTTCTTCTGGGAGCTCACTTGTGATTAATAGACAAAGGCTTATTGACAATAGGTCATTTATCGTTGCTTTTTCACGAATCATTGAAAGAAATGTAAGAAAGTCTATTGACTGTAGACAAGACATAATGATTTGATAAATTGTGTCTCTTAAAACAGCACAATATAAGTGCAGCGAATGGGAAAATTAGTTATGAATGCTCCACGAAACACTAATAACAGTGCTTAACATGCAGAAAACATGTGAATGGTTATTGAGAGCGCTCTTTGTCTCTTAAAAAGATGCGGGCAGTCAGTGGAAACCACATCATTTTTATAGTTATATCACTTCGCATGCATTCAATTTTGACAAAAGCGTAAAGTGCTTTAGCCTAAACCCATACTTTAAAAGAATTAAGCTCTTGAAGGCGCAACTGGGAAGTACTTTCTTTTTGCTATTGTGCGTGAACTAAATATTCAGGGTTTTAATGCGTCCCAAGGAGCCTTTGTATTGCGAGTTATGTAACTGTGTTGTCTGTCATATTCATATAAATTAATTGGCTTTACTCTGACTCATATCTCGCATGATTTCAGGCATCATTTCTGTGGCGGATGATCTTGACTATGAGCTCTGCAAGGATTTTTTCCTGAATGTCGAGGCCTTTGATGATGGAACACCTCCCTTGAGAGCCACGACAATAGTGACCATAGAGCTTCTGGACGTCAATGACCACTCGCCTTCATTCAGCGAGGACATCTACAATGTTCTGATCAGCGAGGACATAGCCATCGGAGAAACGGTCATGAGGGTAAAGTTCTCTCATTAGCCGAGCTACCTCATTGGCATTTAATTAGCCGCAGACATAATTTCAATTTCACAGCTAGCATGTAATTAAGCTTATTGCTCGCAAAAATCCCCTTAATGAACTTACATTAGTTATTCATTTGTACTGTGTACTTGAGCTGTAATATAATTTACTGTAGGAGGGTGTAATTTGCTTCATGATCCGTATAAATTCAGGGAGTTTTAGCCTCTTTGCTCTCAAATACGCCAGAATTTATATGTTTGTTATCTGTGTTTGTTCTGTGCAGCTGTTCGCAGAAGACTTGGACAGTCAGATCAATGGGTGTATCACTTATTCCATTCTGAAAGGGGACCGTGAAAATCAGTTTTGGATCGACCCTGTCACCGGGCTTCTGAAAGTTAACAAGGCACTGGACAGAGAGACGGTTAGTCCTTGGAATGAGCTCTGCTAATGAATCTTGACATCCCTGCACTGTGGCTCTTCTAGACACTCTCCTGAGAAATTGCATGATTTTGGCCAATTATCTTTAAATCAGCTGCAAAGTCTTTAATTAAGCAGTGTAGGACTGAAATTGAGGCTTTTGAGTGACTGTGGGTGAGCGAACAGTCCTGTTCTTTTAAAAAAAATACATTTATCGAGAGTTGAGTCATTCTGAACTGTTTTTGCCTGACATTTATCCTCCTGTCTCGGTTGCTTAAGGTCTTCAGCTACTCATTGTCTGTGCAAGCGTTTGACAGCGGGTCACCTGCCAAGTCAACCACTGTGAATGTCAATATCGAGATTGCCGATGTGAACGACAACCCGCCGATCTTCTCTCCCGCTAATGCTTCAGCTGTTATTCAGGTGTGAGAGACAGTTTTAACTCTTTTGTTTGCAACAATAGACATTGTCACATACCTATATGCAACATGTTACTGTTGCTTGTGCTTAGAGTTAGGGATTTCAGTGAACTATGAACTAGGACTGACTGATCTATTGAATACATTATATTTTTGTATTGCTATATTATATGTATTGCTCTTATCATTTAGCACTTGAAAATAAGGGTACTCTTTTAAAAAGTCACCCTTTCAAGCCATTTTGGTCCACATACATAAATATTGAGATATATTGTAAAAAGGCAGAAAAATATTGAAATACAGTTCCCCTACTTTTAAGTATTACATTTCGGCACGTAACTCATCTCCCTATGGAAATTATTGCCGATGTGAACGACAACCCGCCGATCTTCTCTCCCGCTAATGCTTCAGCTGTTATTCAGGTGTGAGAGACAGTTTTAACTCTTTTGTTTGCAACAATAGACATTGTCACATACCTATATGCAACATGTTACTGTTGCTTGTGCTTAGAGTTAGGGATTTCAGTGAACTATGAACTAGGACTGACTGATCTATTGAATACATTATATTTTTGTATTGCTATATTATATGTATTGCTCTTATCATTTAGCACTTGAAAATAAGGGTACTCTTTTAAAAAGTCACCCTTTCAAGACATTTTGGTCCACATACATAAATATTGAGATATATTGTAAAAAGGCAGAAAAATATTGAAATACAGTTCCCCTACTTTTAAGTATTACATTTCGGCACGTAACTCATCTCCCTATGGAAATGAATTGTATTGCTTGTTGAGGAGAGGTGTGCTGTGACTTATGATCTACCCCTGCGGATGATAAAGTGTCTAAGAAATCTCATAGACTTACTCTAAAGGAAGTACCTGAGCTATATACTGTATATGGACTGGAATGTCATATAAATTTAGGGTAGGCGTTTTGATTAGGTCTAGGATACAACCACCTAGCAATTACCCTGGACACTCAATAAATTCATACCAACAACCAGGCAACCACCAACAGCACACTAGCATTGTAGTATAGACTTTTGTATGGTCAAGCATCACTCACATTTTCTTCAGAAAATATGAAAATCTTGCGATTTAGACCTTTTTTGAATTTCAAAATGACTATCTTAATTCTGTTTTCTTTTTTTTTTTTTCAAGTTGAACAAGCCTGCAGGAACTACCATCCTCTCACTATCAGTTTCTGATAAGGACTCCTCTAGAAATGGTGCACCTTTTGAATTTCGTATCGTGTCTGGAAATGAGGGCAATGCTTTCAGTCTGGACCAGAATGGAGAATTACGGACAAGCCGAGTATTTGGTCCTGATGCAACACGAGAGTATACGCTTGAGATACAGGTTAGTGCAACAGCTCAAAAAAGTGAACTGTCAGTTAAAAGTGAATTCAGAATTACAGAATTCTCATGCAGGTGTTTCTTCAACTATGAGCACTTTTGACCTCTGTAAACACATTTTTCCAGAATGAAATGTCTTACTACTTTGATTTTCTGAGGCTAATTTTATAACTCATTTTAAATAGTAGTCAACATTTTAAGTGGATCAAAAAAATTACTCAAAGTTGTTCAAAGTCAAGAATGCATTTTGGTTTTAGGACAACTTTGATGAAAGGTTTTGATTCACTTTGAATCACAGGTCCCATACTTCATATTTTTTACAAAGCTCATCGGTCTGAAAAGCGAGGTGTGCTCTGATTGGTCAGCTATCCAGTGCATTGTGATTGGCCGAATACCTCAAGCCTTTCGGTCTGAAAAGCGAGGTGTGCTCTGATTGGTCAGCTATCCAGTACATTGTGATTGGCCGAATACCTCAAGCCTTTGATGGAAATGTTACACCCCTTACCATATTGTGATGCCTTGTCCCAGCCAGAGCGGCAAGACAAAAACATTAAAACCCATTATAAACGAGGCATTTGTTGCATCCAGTGGGGACATAATTACGGATTATAATGACTTATACTGTCTTTTTACGCGTTGCGTTGCATCGCGCTGCGTAAACATAAAACCATGTCTGCATTTGTGATCGGAGAAATGACAAACAACAAGCGCTACTCTACACTGCTCAAAACTCGCGTTTGAATCGTCAGTGGCAAATTCTTTAAATATAAAAAACGTACTTACAGTCTGTGAGTCAGAACAGCCGGCATTGTAGGCTACTCTCCCAGGATCAGGAAACAGTCCTCCATAAAATGCGCTGGACACATCTGAATATTTGGGTTGAACCGTTCTGGAACAGTGTTGTAAATACACCTTAACCACTGATTTCTAGTCGTGTCCTCTTTTCGAAGGCCAAACAAAGTAGTTTCGCTTTCACAACGAAACACACGGCAAAAACAATGCTACAGCGAGAATAAAAGTTATGCCTTCATTCTTTGCGTGAACATTTGGGCGGCGTTATGCAAATCTTTCCACATCGTGACGTAGACATGTGGAGGCGTTTTAGGTAGGTGTGGCTGACTCTTAACTTTTATAAAGAATATCTCTTTGGATTTGAGACTTTAGTCTTTGCAACTTTACAGATCTTCTTTATGCACCAAGAGCTTGTAACACTCCAAAGAGAAAGGAAAAATTAAAATCGCATCATATGACCCCTTTAATAAAATTGGTTTATCTCCTTGTTTGATTATCATAGTTTTAAATATAATTCATATTTTTATGATGGATTTTCATATTTTATGACAAAAGTCTGGGTTTATGACAAGGATAAAACAATAAAAGTTGTATATAATAATTGGAAAATAAAATGTATTAATGAAATAATTAAATAGTTAAATAAATAAATAACTAAATAAACAAAAGGTTCTTATGCAGCTTCAATGTGACCTTCATATAACAGAAAGAGAAATCTGTTTAAATAAAAATAAATCTCTGGAATATAAAAGTGCCTGTAGATGAAGAAACGTGCATGTAGCTGCTGTGAAATTTCTAAGGGATTTAATTCATTTCTTTAGTTTGATGAAGCTTTAAATTGTTAGAATTGTACAGTGTGATCTTGTTCTTGTCAACAAGGCGCGTGATTCAGGGAAGCCTCGTCTGTCCTCCACATCCTTTGTGTTTGTGCGTGTCATCGGAGACAGCCTCTTCAAACCTGTGGCCTTCCCACTGGAAATCAACATTGTCATGGCAGCAGATGTGTTTCCTGGCGGGATTATAGGGAAGATCTATGCCACAGACCGAGATGAGAATGATGTTCTGTCTTTCAGTCAGAGATCACAAACAAACAGTCTTTTCAAAATCAGCAGACAGGACGGGAAGATTGTGGCACTAAATGGCCTGGAGCCTGGAAGGTAAAATAAATGCGAATTTATTTTGAAATGTATATTTCTTCAATTATGGGCTATTTTGGCCTGTGGACCCTAATATAAAAATAATTTCCTTAAAACTCTCTTTCACACTCTCACTGTTTTATTTAAATAGTTTAGTTAAACTAGTAATAGTCCAACACTTACTAATGTTATTTATTTATTTGTCCGTAATAAAGACAACACAATTAATAATTTTCAGACTTATTGGATAATTACAATTAAGAAATAAAAGCTATTCAGAGGAAAACTATTGATGCAGTTGTGGTGGAGGAAATGACTGCTGTGGCACAGTCAATAATTGTGTCATTTGATGTAAATAATTTTCAAAATATAAAGTTTATTTCACTCTTTGTTTAGACAATCATATCATTTAAAAAACAAAAAATATTCTAGGGCAAGCATAAAACAATATATATATAAGCATTTGAAAAATAGCCAGAATAAATGAAGGCATTGTAAAATTCTTCCCAGATTATTTGTTTAATGTGAACTTCTTCATCAAATTATGGAATCTTATTTATACCTCAGAATTTAAAATAAATAAATGTTTTACAACTTGAGTTTATATCTGACAATTCTGACTTTCTTTATTGTACTTCTGAGAAAAAGTCAAACAATTCTGAAAAAGATTATATGATACTGAACTGATATTGTATGATTAAAAAGTCAGAAACAATCTTGTCGCAATTCTCATAATTCTGACTTTTTTGTCACAATTGCAACTTCTCAGAATTTAGATTTTATAGAATAAAATATATGTTTTTGCATAGCTGCCTAATGATCAGTAATGCTCAGTAACAATTTTTTTCAGATACTCCCTAAATGCTACAGTCAGTGATGGGCGGTTTTCTGTGACCGTGGGCGTTAGCGTCCAGGTGGAGCAAGCCACGGATGAGATGGTGCAGAATGCAGTGACTCTGCGTTTTCAAGACCTGTCCCCTGAGGACTTTGTGGGTGTGTACATGGAAGAGCTAAAGAAGGTGCTCCGTACCTCACTGGTTGGTGATGGGACAGGTGTTATTGATGGACCAGACCCTCTTCACATCCTGGGAGTGCAGCCACTGAGTCGCTCCAGTCAGCTGGAGGTGCTCCTTGCCGTGGAGACACCAGATGGGGGTTATATGGGTCCAGGAGAGCTGGCTCTCAAGCTGGAGGAGGTGAAGGGTTTCCTAAAGGGAGTGCTGAGGGTGGTCAGCGTCTTGGATCAGAGCTGCTCAGGAGAGCTTGAGTGCGGGGAGAGAGTCTGTGAGCTCACCCTCAGTCTCGACCCCATCGGCTTGGTCACCTACACCACCTCCAGAGTGAGCTTTGTGTCTCCATGCTTTAGCAGGAAAGAGATGTGCACGTGTCCAGGTTAGCAATTTGATTTTGTCTCAAATGATAAAACTGGCAAAACTGATTCAGATTTATTCCAGGGTTGCCAGATCTCAAACACTATGGGCGTGAGACACATGCTTTCAGGTTCTCATGCTAACCTTAATACATCTCAGGGAAAATAACAAGAAAATGCTTAATGTGCTTGACTTACATTATAATCTTATATTCTTTATTCTGGGAAAAAGTTATGACTTCAAAGTCAGGCGCATATTTCCATTTCACAAAACATAAGAGCAAGCGAATAGCAGCTAACTTTAAACGTCAAATACATATAAAGCAGCGAACAGAGAAAAATGAGCGATAATTTAGATTAAATATTAGAAATGTCATCAAATATTGTTGTTGAACATCAAATTTACGCAAGAAAGTATGTTTTATAGGAACAGTAACTATAATGGAATCTCTACTCTCATGTTGTGTTCTGGTCATTTATCTGTCCTGGAGAGGATTTTCTTTTCCCAAAAAAATGCTAGTTAATTTTATTGCATTAGACTAAAACCTGCTGACTTTGCTCCCACAGGGTATAACAACTTCACTTTTATTTTTTTGGATAATTTTTGTACTTTTTTTTGAGGATTTTCCCCCCTCCACCTAGTTACACTTTTGGCATATTGCATATACATTTCTCGTTATGCTATATTATTACCTAATATTGGATTCAGTCTTTTTTATCAACTTGTTTTCTTTCAATCAGTTTTTGAATAAATATTGCCCAAATTATCTGCAAATGATGTTTTGTTTTCACTCAAAATCGGAGGTGCATAAGTTCAGATCAATGACGCCAATGACCAATCAGTTCCAAAAATAAATAAAAAACCAGTGTTAATGAAAGAAAACAAGTTGACAAAAAGATTGAATCCAATATTTGGTGATAATATGGCATAATGAGAGATTTACAAGCAATTTTTAAAAGCCAAATTTTTGACTAGAAGCATTATTATTATTATTATTAATATTACTTACTGGTGCCCCTCTAAAACATTAGGTAGGTAAACAGCATGCATTTCAGTATTGAAAATGTAATAAAAACGGTACTACAGTAACCTTAAGTATTAAGATAAAATAAAAAAATGAATTGTTGCCTCCTCAAAACCTCAAATAGGTGCCTGTAATTGATCTGCCCATTCCATCAAAATCTCACTCCAGCCAGGTAACCAAATTTGGCAACCCTGTTTATTGTAGGAGGCATTTCATAGTATGCATTATTTATCCTGGTTGATTAAATTCAAACAGTAGCTTGAGTGGCAGAATTTACATTTGCTTGCTTTCTAACTTTTTGTACCCACTGCAGGAGGAATATGTCCATCTTCTCTGGAGCTCTGTGATGGCCAAACGTGTCCGTCTGACATGCAGTGTGTGCGCAGCGGCCCTGCAGCGCCTTCTTTCTGCCAGTGTCTGCCTGACACGCTGGACAAGTGCGCAGGTTAGATCAAATAGGCTTTTCACGCTGCTCCTTTTAAACCCTGGTTTGAGGCCATGTATAATGTTGGGTAAAGCAACATTTTATATTTCAAAAAGAGGGTTTGCAACACTTTCAACACATGTAAGCTGGTAAATATTCAAATGCTTTTTCACATTTAATTGCAGCATTTGAGGGATGATGTAAAAAAATAATTTTGATTGCAAATACAAAATTAAAAATAACATATATCACATATATTTATTTGATTATGTAATAATTTAGTTATAAATTAGTATAGAGAATAGAGATTTGCCTAATAAACATTGTCTTAAAATTCAAGTGCATTTATTTAAATATTCAAAAATTTCAAAACATACAAAACAAATCTGTTATTGCATAATATTTTTAATCATTTGAAATCAAATGGGGATTGATGCATGCATGAAAACATTGGATATGTAATGCAAATTTGTTGCAACGGATCTCTACAGACATTTTGTTCTTACCAAAACATGCTTTTACTTTGGGGAAAACCATATAGCATGATATAATACAAGTGATGCCATATATAAATGTTTATTTTGAGCCCCTCAGGCAGCTCCAAGTGTGTCACTACTAATACATGACAAAAATTCAGAATGCATTTTCCTTTAGCCTGATATGGTGGGCAAAAGTTACGTAAACGTTCATTTCCCTTCAAAATAACGGTTCCCTCTTGTGGAATATCCTGAGGGTGTGTCAAACATATATATTTAAATGACATTTCTTCATATGTGATTGAGGCCAAACACTTCTGCGAATATCTTTTGTGAAAGTATGTATAAATAGCAGATTTTGAAATATGGTGTTAGCCCTTGACTGACTGATTTCTGTACCTGTGCTGGCAGGCCAAACATCTCTGAGCTTTGCAGGGAACAGTTACATCAAATACAGAGTGACGGATAGTGATAGGAGCGGAGACATGAAGCTGGGCTTGAGAATCAGAACGCTGCACAGCCAAGGAGTCATCATGTACACACGCGCTGACCCCTGCACACTGCTCAAGGTCAGATGGATACAGAGATATGATTTAAACTATTATTTTCTACATCATTACATTAGATTATATACACATTATTAAGTACAATTTTACTACCGTTCAAAAGTCTAGAGTTGGTACTTGGTAGGAGTTTTTTTTATGTTTTTGAAAGAAGTCTCTTATGCTCACCAAGGATTATTTATTTGATCAAAAATACAGTAAAAACAGCAATATTGTGAAATATTATTACAATTTAAAATAAGTGTATTCTATTATATGTTATGCAAATTATTCCTGTGATGCAAGGCTGAATTTTTATCATCATTACTCCATTCTTCAGTGTCACATGATCCTTCAGAAATGTGAACAGTGTCCTTGCTAAATCAAAGAATGGATTTTTTCTTTAAAAAATGAAAAGAATAAATAAATGTAACTAACCTGAACTATTAAATGGTAGTGTGTATATATAGATGTATGTCATATTTAGAAATTTTGGGGGGCATTATTAAGTACATGTCATTGTAGGTACTTACAATTTATGTTGATTTCATCAACAAAAATCATTGTTTTTACTGGTTTTCTGTACAACATTATGTACTGAAGTGAACCAAATACAATAATGACATTATGGTACACAATATTATGTTAACAAAAATTATAGTTAAAATTATATATATATATATAGTGTCTGTGCAATTGTGTTTGTTTGTTCAGATAGAGGAAGGGCGTCTGTGGTTCCAGATGGACTGTGACAACAGACTGGACATCCTGGGCATCTCAGGGCGTCCAATCAATGATGGGTCCTGGCACGCCGTGACCCTGGAGCTCACTAGTAACTACACTCTCCTTTCGCTGGACGACAGCTATGTGGAGCGCCGGCGTTCTGCGCGGGCCCCTGTCCGCATCTGGCCCCTGGCCGCAGACGGATCGCTGTTCTTTGGGGCTCAGGTGTTGCACGGACCAGTGGGCAGAGGCAGCCAGAGGCCCCCACGGGCGCAAGAAGGCTTCCAGGGGTGCCTCGGGTCCATCATGCTCAACGGGAATGAACTCCCTCTTCAGAATAAGAGGAGCCGGTATGCAGAGGTAGCTGGGCTGAGTGACATGAAGCTGGGATGTGTTTTATACCCTGATCCGTGCCTCGGAAGACCGTGCCAGAATGGAGCTTCTTGTACAAAGCTGCCCTCTGGTGGTGAGAATTAGAAAGCGCATATAACCATCAATACATCAATAACGGTCAGACGTTCAGATTTTAGTCCTTAGCTCTGTATTAGCTCTGTCTTAGAAGTCTTGTTTCTCTTTGAATTTGTCCCCAGACTTCTCATGCAGCTGCCTGCCACAGTTCACGGGGTCCCGCTGTGAGATGGAGGTGACGTCCTGTGTGCCCTCACCTTGTCAGAATGGGGGTGATTGTAAGGCTGTGGGAAACACCTTCCTCTGCGGTTGCCTCAAAGGCTTTACGGGACTCATGTGAGACATTTTATTTCATTATATTCTATTTGTAGGATTTACCATTAATCTTGCATACATTTCAGACCTTTATAACTTTTAAGATGTCACACCACAGACAGTTTGGTAGTAACTGAGACAAATGATAACACATAAGACATCAAGTAAAAATTTAAATTTCTCTAGAAGGACTACACAGTAGGTACTATTATTTTTGTAATTTTCGTGTGAAAAAATATAAATGTATGTAATATATTGTATGTAATATACTCTTAAAATATGATTAATGCCAACCAATTATTTTGAAAATAACTTGTTTTAAATATATATCAATACATATACATATTATTTTATTGGTGTTACCCAATAGATTGTCTCATTAAAAAAATGGGCAATTCTAACCATTCTTCAGTACATTTTTAAATGAATATATATATATATATATATATATATATATATATATATATATATATATATATATACACATAATAAAATATATATATAT
>NW_015505760.1:705774-711204 GCF_001515645.1 Sinocyclocheilus grahami | reverse complement strand
TATATATATATATATATATATATATATATATATATATATATATATATATATATATATATATATATATATATATAGTATATACACACACACACACACACTATATATGGTAATTGATTGAATATAATTAGTCAACAATCTTTTTTTTTTAAATGAGGTTTGTAGAGGTGAAATGTTTTGAAAAGTTGGTTTTATTGTATTTGACAGTTAATATGGCCTCTAATCACCAAAAAGTGATTGGTTAACATTAAAAGCTGTTTTATTTTATTTTAAATTTGTAAACAATATATTTTCTTTTGACAATCAAAAACAATCACAACTGTGCTAATGATTTTTATATTTTCCATGCTCAGACATGGTTTTTATGTTTATCTTCTGTTAAAACATAATCATAGAGTCTTGCTTAACAAAAGCAAAACATTTAAGGGGCCTTTTTTTTTTTGCAATCAAATGGTTTAACAGTCAATGTAATTTATGAGGAAAAATAGTTTTTCTTCTGAAATCTGTTTGGTAAGGCCATCTTGCATTTAAACAGAATTGGTAACCAGCAGATTATTTTAAGGACACTCTCTTCTGAAAGTCATTATTACACTTAGCGTTCACTTGCTCAGACCTTGATTGTTTGAACTGCTGGTTGAATGCATACGTGACACTGTAAAATAGGTATGTTGTTTGCTTGTGTTAATTAGACCTTTCTCACTAATTACTAAAATCATTTAATAAATAAAGAACAGATTTTAGAGCAGTCCATCAAAAATCCCATTAAGGCTTCTCTAATATTTTTTTTTCTATGCAGTTATTCAGTCATTCAGTTATTTCTCCACTAGAGGATGCTGTTGTTTCTTTTTTTAGAGGCAAATCTAAACCTATACTTAAACATCTGACTGAGAAAAGTGGGCTACTGGGACCTGTGCCCCTTTCCTCTCTGTCCTTTTATGTAGTGGGGAGAAAGTAATGAAAATCTAATAGCTTTATATAACTACTACATAACTACTTTCTCTGCTTTACCAGCTGTGTCATTACGTTACGCAATACAAACAACCCTCTCATTATGCTCTCTTATGCTCGCTTGAGAGATTCGTTGAACTTTCTCGTACTCAAGGGTACGTATAAAGAGTTCTCTGAGCAACAGATCATCACATATTTGCTGTTTGCAGCACAGAGGGGAATTCAGCTAAATGTGAAAATTTATGAATCTTAAAAGGCAACAAGAAACCTCTTTCTCTCTGGTTCTGAGAACTAATTAGATAATGAGAGAAACACTAAGGCTGTGTTCAGAATAACAATATTCTTATTATTCATGCAGTTTATAGTGTGGGATAGTGTTTAGAGTGTATAGTGTGTAAGCAAGGATGCATTCAATTGATTAAAAGTGATAGTAAAGACCTTTTCAAAATATTTTTATTTCTGATAAATGCTGACAAAATAAAAAACAGTTAATTTAAATGCTAATAATTTTTTTTTTACTGTATTTTTGATCAAATAAATGCAACCACAGTGGGCATAACAGAATTCTTTAAAAAACACACAAAAAATCTTACTGACCCCAAACTTTTGAACAATAGTGTAGATATCTAGAACTCGATACCTGTTTGTCTAAAAAAGAAAGTCAAATACATCTAGGACGGTTCAAGGGTGAATCATTTTTTTTTTGCTGGAGTATTCCTTTAAAGCAGGGGTCTCAACTCAGTTCCTGGAGGGCCACAGCTCTGCAGCGTTTAGCTCCAACCAGGTCCAACTCACACCTGCTTGGAAGTTTCTACACTCTTAAAAATAAAGGTGCTTCACGATGCCATAGAAGAACCTTTTTGTCTAAATGGTTCCATAAAGAACCTTTAACGTCTGAAGAACCTTTCTGTTTGACAAAAGGTTCTTTGTGGTGAAAGAAGGTTCTTCAGATTATAAAAAGGTAAGAAAGAGATGGTTCTTTAAAGAACCTTTGACTGAATGGCTCTTTGTGGAACCAAAAATGGTTCTTCTATGGCATCGCTTGAAGAACCTTTTGAAGCACCTTTATTTTTAAGAGTGTAGTAATCCTAAAGAGCTTGATTAGCTGGATCGGGTGTGTTTGGTTTGGGTTGGAGCTAAAATGTGCAGAGCTGTGGCCCTCCAGGAATTGAGTTTGAGACCAATGCTTTAAAGAATAGTATGCAGTGTATACTGTACAGTATATAGTAAATAGTAAGCTAGTATTTAATTCCCAACAGTCTGACACAATCCTTCTGTCCACAGATGCGACGAGGATGTGAACGAGTGTGAGAGGGAGGAGTGTGAGAATGGAGGGGCATGTGTGAACACATTCGGAGCCTTCTACTGTAACTGCACCATTGGTTTCGAGGGTCAATTTTGTGGCCAGCCGTCTCTGGATGGCCCAGACACTCAGGCCGAAGCCCTGTCGTACGTCGGACCGGGAGAGATCATCGGCATCGGCGTGTTGCTCTTTGTGGTGTTGGTCCTGCTGACCCTGTTGGCCGCGTTCCGCAAAAAAGTCCTCCGGAAGGACTGGAGCCGCGGGGAGGCGGTGGGAATCTCCACAGAGACCAACTACATGCTGCATAACACGGGCATGGGAGCCGAGGGCATCGAGTTCAAAACTGTACGGGTCAGCGGCGAGTGTCGCGCCAGCCTCTACCGGAACGACAGCACAGGAGGGCCGCCGCAGGTCATGGTGCGGCCCACAGCCTACACGCTTCCCCACTGCCAGGGAATCCCTCGAGGGGAAACGGAAAAGACGGAGGGAGGGCTGGCCACCCTCTCCTGCCCTCCGCAGATGAGCACCTTCCAGGCGGATCCGCCACACATCCTCGGGATGCCGCGGAGAGGTGTGGCCGTCTGCAGCGTGGCGCCCAATCTTCCCCCGTCTTTGTCCTCGAACCCGTCCGAACGCAGCCCAATTCGCAAGCCTCCGTGGGAAGAGGACGATGATGAGGATAATGCTATGGAGCATCAAGTCCAAGCTCTGGAGTGGGAAGACAGGGGTTATCAGGCGGACGCAGAGGAAGCGTACAGAACCGAGGGTAATGATTTGGCGCACACACTTTCTACTCATCCCAGATCAAACGGAGGATGACAAAACGGCAGCGTTTCAGCGTGACTCCGTAACTCCCCGTGGCCAATTAAATGCCAGTCTTTGTGTGGATGAGATTGTACATATGCACCACGGTCTCCATTTGGAAAATCCATCTTACAATAATGTGTGATGGAGTGTAATTACCTTAGAGATAACACGAGGGTTTCACACAAAAGGAGAAAGTAAAGCATTTAGAGTGAATCCTCAAGATTCAAACAGAAACATCCATCCACATTGTGATAAATGCTATGCATAATGCGTTAATCGCAATAATGTATATAAAAAACTGGGTTTTAATCAAATCTCCCTTCACAATGAATTTATTTTTTATGATTTCATATTCAGCATTCTTGCGATTTTTCATATCTTGAAAATTGACCAGGGACTCAAAAATAGTTTCACAACAAACCAGATTATAGTAATCAGAACCATCTGCTGTGCTGTATCGTAGCACGAAATAGGCCAACAGGAGCCTTTTCTCCTAATAAAATATTTAACAGTCTGGCCATGTAGGTTGGCAGCTAGTACATATGTGAAGGTGATTATTACACTTCCGCTTGTGGAAATGCATTACCTATGTAAGTTTTCTCTTCGATTTGTGTTCTCAAGTGGATGACCTTGGTCTTGTTAGTGTTTTCTTCAAGCAGAAATTCATTTGTCATGGACTGGTTGTTAGCTTTTGTAGCGCGTAGTCTGGGATAAATATAGGACGGATATTATTGCTCTTTCACTTTAGCAGATTTGAAAGATTTTTATGCCGTAGAGAGTATTAAGCTGTAAATGCGGTTTTGTTTGTGCGTATGTGCGTGTCTGGTTTTTGGATATTAGATGTCTGTTTAGTGAATGCAAATGGGCCAGTAGTTCAGACTCGACATGGCAGTATTTTCACTTGCTTAAAAAATATTTTTTAGTTTGTTCAAAAGTGACCATAAAGACACAAACACATTAAACAACACAGCTGTTTTCAGTGGTGAAAAATAATAAGAAATGCTTCTTGAACAGCAAATCAACATATTAGACTGATTTCTGAAGGATCATGTGACACTGGAGACTGGAATTATGGCTGCTGGAAATTCAGCTTTGCCATCATAGGAATAAATGACAAGTTAAAGAATGTTAAAATAAAAAACAGTTATTTAAAAATTGTAATAACATTTCACACTATTACTTATTAATATATTGTTTTTGCTGTATTTTTCATTAAATTAATGCAGCCTTAGCATAAGAGACTTCTTTCAAAGACATAAAAAATATTAATTCACCTAATTAAGATGACTTGCGTTGTCTGATCTTTCCAAAAGGAAATCATGAGGATTAGTAATAACCCTACCCTGCTTTAACAAAGTGACATCCTGAATAGGTCAGTGCAGTGATTACAATCCATCTGCCTTTGATATGCTCTGCAAACGCCATTGCTATCATGACTCAGTAGTGTAGTATCACTTCGGCTGTACAAAATAGATGCCAGCCTGACACATCAGAGGTCCACTTGCTTCTGTTTAGCAGATTTCATGATGCTGGAGGATTACAAATGGGTCATAGTGGTTTATAGAAATGCTTATGTAAGGTTTTCATTCAGTGTTTGATGTTTGTTTGAAGTGTTTGATCATTGATTCAATTGTTGCCTGGCATTTTACACTTGGTTATGCCCTAGCCTCTATAGTGACGGTGATACGACTGGTGAACACTGCAGTGGACACCATTGAAAATGAAGGTATGAGTCAGTTTCTATTACATGACTCGTTAAATGTCCAACAAAATCAAAATTAGAGTTGTGTGGCTTTTACTCCATGTCATAGTTTACTGCTAAATGTTGACAAAATTAACTATTAATCTTTCTCTTCATAATTTTGCCCAGTATTTTTCTTTCTTTCTTTCTTTCTATCTATCCATCCATCCATCCATCCATCCACATTATTCTTTATTTTCTGCATTATTTATCCATCCATCCATCCACATTATTCTTTATTTTCTGCATTATCTATCCATCTATCCATCCACATTATTCTTTATTTTCTGCATTATCTATCCATCCATCCATCCACATTATTCTTTATTTTCTGCATTATCTATCCATCCATCCATCCATCTTTCCTTCCTTCCTTCCTCTTTCTTTCCCATCCATCCATCCATCCATCCATCCATCCATCCATCCATCTCTTTCTTTCTTATTTATTTATTTATTTATTTATTTTAATAAACATTATTCTTTATTTTCTGCATTATTATTATTATTATTATTATTTCCATCTGTCTGTCTGTCTGTCTACCTACCTACTTTTCTTTCTTTCTTTCTTATTTATTTATTGTTTTTAATTAACATTATTCTTTATTTTCTGCATTATTATTATTATTATTATTAT
>NW_015505760.1:689468-705536 GCF_001515645.1 Sinocyclocheilus grahami | reverse complement strand
TTCTTTCTTATTTATTTATTTATTTATTTATTTTAATAAACATTATTCTTTATTTTCTGCATTATTATTATTATTATTATTTCCATCTGTCTGTCTGTCTGTCTACCTACCTACTTTTCTTTCTTTCTTTCTTATTTATTTATTGTTTTTAATAAACATTATTCTTTATTTTCTGCATTATTATTATTATTATTATTATTTCCATCCATACATCTCTCCGTCCATCCATCCATCTGTCTGTCCAACTCTCTCTCTCTCTCTCTCTCTCTCTCTCTTTAGTATCTCTCTCTCTCTCTCTCTTTAGTAAGTTTTGAATGATTTAATTTCAAAATGATTTAACAAATTAATCCTTATTTTAATTATTACTTTTTACATTATTTTTGTGATATTATATATGAAAATAATTATTTTTTTGTCTGTTTCTATATAGATGCAACTTTTGATTTTAATAATGTATTTTTAAATGTTGCAATTACGTTAATCAACTTGAATTGTTAATTCATGTTACTGGTGTTAACTAATGTCAACAAATGAAACCTTATTGTTAACTGTTACAAAATATTATTAATTCTTAGTTTTATTTCATTTTTAATTAAAAGATATTTAATAATAATTTTAGAAATATTATCATGTTATAGTGTATTATTTAGAAATATTGTAGGCATCATTGCAAAACAAACCCAACAAGTCATCAGGACACCGATGCGAAGCAGAACGTCCTGCTTATTAGACAGCTTCTAGGCAAATAAATAAATAAATGGATGTGAAACATTAATTTGAGGTTTTATTGTCAGAAGAAAGAAAGGTACAGTATAGAGTGATACTACAGACATCCAGCACTGCAAGGAAATCGGTTGCCTGGATACAACAGTCAATTACACCGTTTAGCATCATTATAGAAGAAAAACTGACCATAGAATGCTGCAACTGACAGAATGAAATATAGAGCTGTAGAGTCAAATAGAGTGCCGTGTAGTAATATTTGATAGTATTATTCAGTTGAAATGTTAAAGGGATACCACGCTGCATGAAAAGGTAAAGGTGAAATCCCAGAGCGCAGGAACTGAAGTGTCCATTCATGCAGGATTTCAGTCCATGCTGGACAAAGTAGGATTAGAGTCGTTAATTAAACTGCACAACTCTGGACTTAAATAAAACCAGGGTTTAGATTCACTCTTTAATCACTCACATAATCCAGTTGCATTGAAAACCTGAACTATTTAGCTAGCCATTAGTTAGTGAAGAACAGCATCCCTGTACTCCGTGGCTCAGCTACAGTGACCTGTTTTTGAGGCGCACCAGAACCAGTCTCTAATTAAACCTGCCCTAGACCAAAGCTGTTTCCAATCAGTGCGAAAACAAGCTGTTTGCTTGAAAGTCTCACACACTATGGTAATTTTTGCTGTCTGAGGAGTTCTCAGCTCCACCTTCTTTCTCAGAGGTCTGGATGAAAGTGGACTGTTTTTGTTGGTTATGCTAAACAGCACAATGTGATTTATCCAAGTAGGACATGTTCCTGGATCAACAACTTTTTTGGGTCTTGGACCAGCATTCTTAAACTTTAAAATGAGTAAACTTTCAGTTGTTGCCTTGAGAAAATATTTCTGTTATTAATCATTTCTATTTATTATCTTATTTATTACTATTGTATTAATTACTTTTTCTAAATAACTTTCGTGTAACATAATGCAGTCAGGTTGATTTAAGTTATAATAAGTATGTGTATATGTATTTTAAATGTATAAATTTAATACAATTTATATCTTACAAATATATTTTAAAATATTATTTTAATAATAAATTTAAATATTAATTAATTTTAAATATAATATAACTTTATAACTATATTATATTATAAATATTATATAAATATAATACATTTAAATATATTTTATATTAATTAAATATTAGTTAGCTAATATTTTTATTAGAAATTAATTTACATTTAGAAAAATACATTTTAATTTATTTAATTAATTGTCTTAATAACTCTTACTGTTTATTCTATTTATTGCTATTATATTCATTACTATTTCTAAATAACGGGTCTAACCTATTGTAGTCAGGTTGATTTAAGTTATATTAAATAATATATAATCTGCATGTGTATTTTAAATGTATAATTTTAATACAATTTATATTTTACAAATATAAAATTTTTAAATCTAATTTTGATATTAATTTTTAAATATTAAAAAAAATTATCAAATAGTAATTATTTATTTTTAGTTGAATTAAATATTTTAATAATTTACTCTTATTATACTCTTAGTATACATTTTCAACTGTTTCTTTGTTATATTTCAGTTGTTAAATAATTATTTATTTAATATTTATATAATAATATTTATTTAATAATATATCCATTACTATTTCATTAAAATAATATAATATAAACAACATATGTATTTTAAATGTATTCATTTAATGCAATTTATATCTTACAAATGCATGTTAATATTCATTTTAAATATTTAAAAATATACTTTTATTATTAATCAAATATGAATTAGTTATAATTCTTTAATTCAAATAAAAAAAATTAAATTTAACTAATTACTATTAAACTTAACCCTTATGTACAAAAAGAGGGGAAATGATTGAGTAATCATAATTTTCAGTAGTTATGTACTGCTAAAATCTGATTCATTTATACAACATGTTTATACAACAAGGATGTTGAATAGGTCACATTAAACAAGCTAAACACAAGCAGTGATATATGATGTGTTTTCCTCTTCTCCTAACAGTTGCAGGTCTGGGCGACGTGCAGCCTCACAGTGCCCCATGTGAGTCCTCTTTATGTTTGGTTTATTGTTCCATTTTACTTTAATATCTGTTCCTCTTTTTCAATTGGTCAGACATATTTCTAAACCTTTACATGCATCCCATATTAAAACATTCCATCTTTAATATTTCATCAAGCATGAACAGGCTGATTGTTCTGACTGTTTTGTTTTTGATTTGGCTCTTGTTTATTTGTTTCCATCCCATAACTCATTAAAACGCTCCCCCTGAAACATTTTCCATTTTATGTCTCTACACAGCAAGCCCACACCTCCACTGTGAGGATGAGATATGCGTGGAATTCGTCAAAGAGTATTTTATGAATTGTAAGAGCTTATATCTTCATTAACTGTACTAAACTAGAGATCTTGTGTATTTCAATATCAAGGTTCCATGACAGTTTGCATTATATATATATATATATATATATATAATTCATAGTACATTTTTTATTTTATTTTCTATTTAAAGCTCACTTGAGATCAACTCAAGTAAGCTCAAGTGCTCAATTGTTAATAGTTCGTATTATTCTTATTGTTTTTTGTGGATAATGTGATACATTTTTGATCAATTTAATGTGTCTTTGCTGAATAATTAATAATTAAGTATTAACTTCTTGAACTGAAAATCTGGAATCTGAGGGTGCAAAAAAAAATCAAAATATTGAGAAAAATTATTAACTTCTTGAACTGAAAATCTGGAATCTGAGGGTGCAAAAAAAAATCTAAATATTGAGAAAAATCGCCTTTAAAGTTGTTCAAATGAAGTTCTTAGCAATGCATGTATTTACAGTAGGAAATTTAAAAAACATCTTCATGGAACATGATCTTTACTTAATATCCTAATGATTTTTGGTGTAAAAGAAAAATCGATAATTTTGACCCATAATAATGTATTGTTGTCTATTGCTACAAATATACCTGTGCTACTTATGACTGGTTTTGTGGTTCAGGGTCACAAATAATAATAATAATAATAATAATAAATAAAAGTAGCTAATTATAATAATACAGTACAATAAAGATCTAGTATAAAAAACAACAACAACACAAGTACAAGTTAAGCAGAAAAAACTGTTTTCAACATTGATGTTTCTTGAGCACAAACTCTGCATATTAGAATGATTTCTGAAGGGCCATGTGATGCTGAAGACTGGAGTAATGGCTGCTGAAATTGTGTAAAAATGTATAAATATATAAAGTCATACATAAAGTCTTTTACACGTGACATATACTGTATAAATCCGCATTAAATGGAAGTTGCATATGCTCAGGCACTTTCTGATACTCTGCATGTATTTTCCAGCCTACCAATGGCAAACCTCAGAGTGGCTTGACACGTGTCTCCCAGGACTGGAATCACCACCTCGAGACCAGACCCCTACACCACCTCCCCCACCCCTTCCTGCTCCTCCACCTCCCCTGACCCCTACACGGCTAGTGGGCACCCCTATCCGCCTGGGCGGCAGCGTGCGGTTGGATGGCAGCACTCTATCGCTGCAGACTGGCTACCCATTACGACGATACCAGGGCCAGAGAGATTTCCGCACGTCCCTAACCCTGGACGACAACAACTCGCCTGTATACGAAGAATACCGTCACCAGGATCACTACGACAACGCCTCTACTGTTCACCCGCTGGGTTTTAGCGAGGGCCTATCCAGACCCGACTATCATCACTCCAGCCAGTACCTGCTCTCTCACCCTCCCCTACTGGCCTGGGAGGAGCGTCCGCGTGTCTGGGAGGACACGCACCCCTTCGGCAGCCAGCAGGAGATCGACAGACTGGGCAGGATTTCACTTCGGGCCCAACGCTTGCGTAGTCAGAGCCCAAAGACTTCTTTGTCTGGCATGAGATAGTATTACTGACCGTTAACTGGACAAAGCGACCTTAATTACACTGGAAGCTTGTGATCATGCAACTGAGGACTCGACCTGAACATGTGTGCTGATCTGTCAGGAATGGAAAAGTCTGGACTCTCACAGCCTCAACCATACTGTACACTAGTGATTATTCTTCATGTACTTCATTAAAGGAATAGCTCACCCAAAAATGAGAATTCTGTCATCATTTACTCACTCTCGTCGTTTCAAATAAATTTCATATGACTGTTTATTATATATATATATATATATATATATAATTCATAGTACATTTTTTATTTTATTTTCTATTTAAAGCTCACTTGAGATCAAATCAAGTAAGCTCAAGTGCTCAATTGTTAATAGTTCGTATTATTCTTATAGTTTTTTGTGGATAATGTGATACATTTTTGATCAATTTAATGTGTCTTTGCTGAATAATTAATAATTAAGTATTAACTTCTTGAACTGAAAATCTGGAATCTGAGGGTGCAAAAAAAAATCTAAATATTGAGAAAAATCGCCTTTAAAGTTGTTCAAATGAAGTTCTTAGCAATGCATGTATTTACAGTAGGAAATTTAAAAAACATCTTCATGGAACATGATCTTTACTTAATATCCTAATGATTTTTGGTGTAAAAGAAAAATCGATAATTTTGACCCATAATAATGTATTGTTGTCTATTGCTACAAATATACCTGTGCTACTTATGACTGGTTTTGTGGTTCAGGGTCACAAATAATAATAATAATAATAATAATAAATAAAAGTAGCTAATTATAATAATACAGTACAATAAAGATCTAGTATAAAAAACAACAACAACACAAGTACAAGTTAAGCAGAAAAAACTGTTTTCAACATTGATGTTTCTTGAGCACAAACTCTGCATATTAGAATGATTTCTGAAGGGCCATGTGATGCTGAAGACTGGAGTAATGGCTGCTGAAATTGTGTAAAAATGTATAAATATATAAAGTCATACATAAAGTCTTTTACACGTGACATATACTGTATAAATCCGCATTAAATGGAAGTTGCATATGCTCAGGCACTTTCTGATACTCTGCATGTATTTTCCAGCCTACCAATGGCAAACCTCAGAGTGGCTTGACACGTGTCTCCCAGGACTGGAATCACCACCTCGAGACCAGACCCCTACACCACCTCCCCCACCCCTTCCTGCTCCTCCACCTCCCCTGACCCCTACACGGCTAGTGGGCACCCCTATCCGCCTGGGCGGCAGCGTGCGGTTGGATGGCAGCACTCTATCGCTGCAGACTGGCTACCCATTACGACGATACCAGGGCCAGAGAGATTTCCGCACGTCCCTAACCCTGGACGACAACAACTCGCCTGTATACGAAGAATACCGTCACCAGGATCACTACGACAACGCCTCTACTGTTCACCCGCTGGGTTTTAGCGAGGGCCTATGTTTTGGCACAAATGCACATCACATAATCTTTTCATGGCTATACAATTAAGTCATATTTATGTCATTCTTCTAAGAGAGAAGCATCTGTTCTCTGAAAAACACTGCACTCACAGTTCCTTTACGCCTTATGTGATTTTACAATTGATGAAAATTTCTACTCCTATTAAAATCCTCCTGATTGACACTTAATTGAATGGTTAGACTGACGTGATCACACATAATGAGCAAAACAAATCTTTGCACAAGCCAATCTTCCTTGTGCACAACAGAAAGCCACAAGAGTACAGTTAAAGATAACAGCGTTATACACAATGTTTCAGTTTTTTATACAGTAGTCACATCATTGTTTGTGTTCCATCTTTTGTGGTAGAAGTGCACAAAAGGCCACTCTTGTTGAACAATTTAAGACACTCTAGAATTTCCAAATGCATTATCTGTGCATTTAAAGAGACAACTGTACAGGAGACAACACAATCCGATTGCATGATTCAAAGCTTGTTTATGGGCAAGGTTCCAGGAATCCGGCTTATATGATCAAAACATAATGACGCTTTCATTTCTGGGCCTTTTCTCTATATGGGGACTTCTCCAAGATTACATTGGTTTCATCAGAGATGAGGTTTTGTAAACAACTGTGTTTCTGTGTGTTTATGCTCTGGGTGTATCAGTGAGCATGACCACTTTTTCTTTTCAAGTTTGAAAGTGTGCTGTTCAAAACTGCAGTAAAATATATTTAGTGTATTATCTTTTTTAAATTACTTTGGCCTTGAGTCAGTTAGGTGGGAAGTTAGAAAAATGGGTTACATGGCCAGCTGAACGTGCATTCAGACTATGATACTTTCAACACACTATCATAGCAATTCGGAACTATTTTATATGGAAGCCTGTTGCCGCCACACAATAAAAAAAATTTCTGACAATTCTGACTTGCTATTCTGCATGGTGTTAACTCAGAATTCTGAATTATTCTTACAGTTACCAGTTTACGCCTCACATTATGAGTTTATATCTTGCAATTCTGACTTTTTTGGTTCTGCCATAGAATGAATAAATTGAAAAAAAGTCATTTGAACTTTTTCTGACTTTTCCTCATAATTGCGAGCTTGTATCTCACAATCTGACTTCTCATTTCAGAATTGCAATTCAGAGTTTATATCTTGTAATTCTTACATTTTTATTTTCAGAGTTGCACAATAAAAGTAATAATTATGAAATATAAACCCTGACTTGTGTGAAAAAAAGTCAGAATGGTAAGTGACCTTTTTGTCTTGTGGTGGAAACAGTCTTCCATAATTTTACTGTTTTGGCAAATAACTGCCTATTTTATATGAATTTATATATGACCTGCTTTTAGCGGTTAGGTTTTTTTCTAAAATCATACATGTCCGTTTAATCACATTGTACGAAATAATATGAAATCGCCACCTCATAAAATAGTCATGTTTTATCATGAGATTGGGTTGGATACTTGTGTTTTATTGGACATTGCGCAAATTCACAATAAGATCACAAAATCGCTTAATTAAAAATCGTTTCATTTCCACCTCTTCACAATAGGCTATCTCTATTTTCCATAGTCTCTCTCTCTCTTGTGAGTGAAGCAATTTCACTGCTTTCCAAAATTATGCCAATCACATTCTAGTACTGAAGACTGATGGGTAATTAAGCCTAAACACAGTGGATCCACAAGGTCAAACCGCTACAGTCTCACAGCTGAGTCGACTTCCACTAAATTAAACACGCAACGCAGAATGCAAGGAGGATAATTTACGAGGAAATGAAACTAGTCGTAATCCCTCTGAATTAATACTGGTGTTTACATCTTTAAGTATACCCAACCACTAGAGAATCCACACTCCTTCAGTACCACTTCCTTTGACTTTTAAAACAAGTGAGAGCAAGCCGTTGGACTGACATAAAGACGGCTGGTTATATAAGGAGTGGGTGAGAGATGCTGGATTATCGTTCCCCTGTTTCTGCTCGGAGACATGAGAGAGTTAGGGGTGATTATACCCACACAGTCTACTGAATAATACACAGATTAGACACACTACCCAAGCCTCATCTCCACGCAAAACAGCTACCTTTGCCTCCAGACAGACACACACACACACACACACTTGCGTTCTGGCACCGTGGATGTTAAACACACCACTTTGGAACAGATGCTGCTGGTATACGTCACAAGTTTATAACACCACGCGCCAGAAACAGAGACGTCCTGACAACAGAGGCATGTTTACAGAGTGCTCAGTTGTGCCAAATTCTCCCTTTTTGTCTTTTGCTGACACATGTAGCTATAGATAAAATCTACCCAGACTGTTTAAATGGGGAAATTGTTTGTTTTATGAGGGGATAATTGGGAAAAGTTTCTCCTACATTTCACAACAACAACAAAACTTGAGGAAACTTAAGACAAAGTCATTGTGAATATGCTCATATTGGTAGGCTAATTACTTTATGATTGTTAGAGGAGGCTGAGCAGAAGGATTCAGATTCAGTTGTTTCTCATTGGCTGCATCCCTTATGAAAATTAACCATGATTTATTATAGTAAAAGTGTAGTAACCATGGATTTTGGCGTATTGATTACCATTTGTATATCCACAATTTTACTACAAAAACATGGTTAAGCTATGGTTATAGTGCAGCAAAACCATGATTAATTTGTGGTTACCATGGTTGGGGTGATTATACCCACACAGTCTACTGAATAATACACAGATTAGACACACTACCCAAGCCTCATCTCCACGCAAAACAGCTACCTTTGCCTCCAGACAGACACACACACACACACACACTTGCGTTCTGGCACCGTGGATGTTAAACACACCACTTTGGAACAGATGCTGCTGGTATACGTCACAAGTTTATAACACCACGCGCCAGAAACAGAGATGTCCTGACAACAGAGGCATGTTTACAGAGTGCTCAGTTGTGCCAAATTCTCCCTTTTTGTCTTTTGCTGACACATGTAGCTATAGATAAAATCTACCCAGACTGTTTAAATGGGGAAATTGTTTGTTTTATGAGGGGATAATTGGGAAAAGTTTCTCCTACATTTCACAACAACAACAAAACTTGAGGAAACTTAAGACAAAGTCATTGTGAATATGCTCATATTGGTAGGCTAATTACTTTATGATTGTTAGAGGAGGCTGAGCAGAAGGATTCAGATTCAGTTGTTTCTCATTGGCTGCATCCCTTATGAAAATTAACCATGGTTTATTATAGTAAAAGTGTAGTAACCATGGATTTTGGCGTATTGATTACCATTTGTATATCCACAATTTTACTACAAAAACATGGTTAAGCTATGGTTATAGTGCAGCAAAACCATGATTCATTTGTGGTTACCATGGTTTTATTTGTGGTAAAACTGAAATTTCATAATTCTTGTTACCAATTTCAATATCACAAAAAAAGCTTACTGAACAAGTAAACAGTCACAAATTATAATAGCATAAAGATACATACGAAATCAACCTACTTGAAAAACTTAAAAAATGAATAAGAAATATTATATTGTATAAAGTAAATTTACAAATAGACTGAATAGTATTCACTGTATAAATTCAGTATACATTAATTCTTACTTATTTTAAACCATGGTTTTATTTGTGGTAAAACCATGGTTAATGTTCGTAATGATTTCTTCATTCGAAATATGAATGATTAGGCTTTGTGGATGAAATTAAACATAGCATTTGATTTTTAATATAACTCCGCAAAAATAAATACAATTAGGCCTACTTGAATATAGATTGGTACATTTTATTTAACATGATTCAAAAATCAAGAAAATTGTCTCATTTACTCACAGTGCGTATACAAATAGGTGCATAAAGCATTTTACAAACATCATGATTTACCAGTAGCTTTCTTACTAAAATGTATTCTAAATTTACGAAAAATTTAGGAACCACACATATGCAAAGTCCACATACTGTGGGTGGCCTTATAATTGTGTTAATCATAAACTAGAGCTGCTATAGGCAGGGCTGCATTAAGACCTCACTGGGCCCTGGGGCTATGATTTACTGTAGGGCCCCCCATCACAATAATGATATATAGATATATATGATAAATAGGATTTTTATGCTATCAAAATTGTTTGATGCACTGAAATTTCATAATTCTTGTTACCAATTTCAATATCACAAAACAAATACTAGCTCAAGTAAAACCAAGCTTACTGAGCAAGTAAACAGTCACAAATTATAATAGCAAAGACAAAGATACATATGAAATCAACCTACTTGAAAAACTTAAAAAATGAATGAGAAATATTATATTGTATAAAGTAAATGTACAAATAGACTGAATAGTATTCACTGTATAAATTCAATATACATTCATTCTTACTTATTTTACAAAAGTGATTCAGTAAAGGACAGTGAGTGATTTTCTTTCTGATGTTTGATTTACACAAATGGCAACAGCAGCTATATTAGGTTGCTTTAGAGGAATAGTTCACCCAAAAATGAAAATTCTGTTGTTGTTCTAAACCTGTATGAGTTTCCTTCTGCTGTTGTATACATTAATTCTTACTTATTTTACAAAAGTGATTCAGTCAAGGACAGTGAGTGATTTTCTTTCTGATGTTTGATTTACAATATTGACACAAATGGCAACAGCAGCTATATTAGGCTGCTTTAGAGGAATAGTTCACCCAAAAATGAAAATTCTGTTGTTGTTCTAAACCTGTATGAGTTTCCCTCTGCTGTTGAACGCAAAATAATATATTTGGAGCAATACTGGTAACCAAAAAAACAAACAAACCAAACAAAACCACTATTGGTGTCAGTGGGGACCAGAAACTTTCTGATTATGAACATTCTTCAAAATATCTTCTGTTTTGTTGAGGAGAACAAATAAATTCATACAGGTTTAGAACAACTTGAGGGTGAGTAAATGATGACAGTATTTTCATTTTTGGGTGAAGATCATATAATTCCAGGATCTCAAATTGCCTACTACTACACATGCTTTATTAACGTTCATGTAAGACACAACTGACTGTGTTGACGAGGATATTCGCAAAGACTGGCATTTTGACACATAACTATGTGTATTTGAACGTTTAAGCAAAAGGCGCGAAAAAGAACTCAAGTTTAGTCAGGCGCTATATGAGCAGGTGCGCGCCGCGCGTATCAGGCTGAAACCGTCTTAACGCGCGCATTTACCAATAAGAATTCTGCCCCGCTGCTTAATGCCCATGAATAGTTTAAAACCATTTGTTTTTAAACCACAATGCTTAAAACGCGTTTAAAGCTTACATCATGACGCGCAAAATGATTGACATTTCCCTTCCGGGTTATTTTCCAAACCTTAAGCGAATATATAGAGTTTGTTCAAACACAAAAAGCCAAATACATCCAATATTATTATAAAATATTCTTAGTGAATGAGATCCGTTGTGAATTGTTTGTGAACCACACTCTCTATCCTTCTCACGTTAGCGGTCGACACAGTTGAATTATCCGCACAATGTTTCGTAAACCACACATTTATTTTTTACCTTACTAAACTGACCAACAATGGTAGGTCAAATTACACAATTGAAGATTTGGAAGGTTTTTTTTGTTTTTTTTTGGGTGGCATGTTGAAATAAAAAATGCGTTTTTCTGCATTTACAGCCAATCAGCTTTCCGTATCACTTTAGCATCATCAAGCATGCTAGATTGTGACATTTAGCTAAACTATGGCTGGAAGCCAAATCACTTAAAGGGCTTTTCACCTAAAAAGAACATCATTTTGTATATTTGGTGTAATGAAATGTGTTTATGTGGTTTAAGGTTAAAAACGCATTATTTTCCACATACTGTACATTATTGTTTCTCCTCTATGCCCCGCCTTTCTGAAACGCATCGATTTTTACAAAGCTCATCGGTCTGAAAAGCGAGGTGTGCTCTGATTGGCCAGCTATCCAGTGCGTTGTGATTGGCCGAATACCTCAAGCGTGTGACGGAAATGTTATGCCCCTTACCATATTGTGCTGTCATGTCTGGCCAGAGCGACGAGACAAAAACATTAAAACCCATTATTTCACAACGAAACGCAGCATCACACACGGCGGCCTAGAGTGAGCGGAGGCCGGCGGATTCGACAACCACATGTGACGACCCTGGGCTGGACTCCGCTTCGTCCACGGTGAAAGCCGATCCGGCGATTCACAGCGCGAAGTTGATGTATTTCCTCAGCGACCAGCACGGATCAGCTCCAGGCATGACGGATATCATCCTCTTTTGGAAGGCCAAACAAAGTAGTTTTGCTTTCACAATGAAACACACAGCGCCTTCACGACATGGCGGCAGCAACAATACTACAGCGAGAATAAAAGTTACGCCTTCTTTCTTTGCGTGAACATTTGGCCGGCGTTATGCAAATCTTCCCACATCGTGACGTAGACATGTGGGGGCGTGTTAGAACGAGCCATTTTAGGTAGGCATGGTTGACTCTTAACTTTTATAAAAAATATCTCTTTGGATTTGAGACTATAGTCTTTGCAACTTTACAGATCTTCCTTATGCACCAAGAGCTTGTATCACTTCAAAGAGAAAGGAAAAATTTAAATAGCATCATATGACCCCTTTAATGAAAACATGTTCTCATAACAGTTCTAAATGAAGCTACAGAAGTGTCAACTATTATGTCTATGAGAGTCTGTGTTTATAAATGGGCCCAGTTGAATGAATGATTCAATGACTTGCTCTGACATGCTGTGTTAGTGTGTAAGATTATTTTTAAGCTACATTATAAGCACTCAGGCTGGGAAATGGCATTCTCTTTGCTGATAAATAATTGTTACATAATATCTATTTGTTTCAAATTATCATCAGATCATGAATAATTCCACAGACAATATAAAAGAGCACCTTGTCAAAATAAAGTTGAATAAGGCACGCTTAAGGCTAGTTTGGATTATGTTGTTCTGTTATTCTTTGTTTTGCACTTTCTGTCTGATAGGCTTTTAGCTTGGAGCCATGTGCCAGCTTGTAAATAACTTCAGCTATTCAAACGAATCCAAACGACTCCATGGTGTCCTTAAATAACCAAAGTAAGATACATGGCAATTAATCCAGGCATAATCGTATTTGCATTTGACCAAAGTTTGTTTTATGTTTATTTCATTTCTCACTAGCACACAGCCTGCAGTCAGTGTTACACACTAATTGACAAAATGAGTCCGGTAAAGCACAGTCCTGTTCTATAACAGGATGTACGCATTCACTTGTTTGTTCACATAAAAATGATCTTTTCTGAACAGCACTTTTGACAAAAAGCCTGGAGATTGCGGAGCAAAAATGAATAGCAGCCCATTACCTTTCACAAAGCAGTTGTCCTGATTTGCTCTTCACGGCTAGGTTTGGGTTACGGATTCATATAAGAAAAAAATAACTGCATTGCAATGATTCAGAGCCTGTGACACCAATTTCCCACTCCCCCCCCCCGAATCTGCCTGTTTAGTCAGCCTATCTATAAATAAGTGGCAGGTTATTAGTGTCACTCATGGATTTCCTACATACTCCTGTTTACCTCAAAGGTACGACAGCTCTAAGCTCATTGAACATGAGGGTCAAGATCTGAATTCAGTTCTAGCTCCGTTCCAAAATATAGTGAAGTACCTTGCTTTCTACTGCCTACAGGCAGCATCCTATAGCTGAAATGGAACTTCGTATAAGACTAATTTTGAACACACTGCATAAGCAATTCACCTGAAGTGCACAGGAGTTTCTATTGATTTCAGGAGAGTTTGACAACTAGTATAGTGACAATTTTCTCACTTTGTTCACCATCTTTTTCCACTGAGCTTGTCACATTGAATTTATTATGGGTTTGTTTGCTTAGTGACAATTAATTTGCCTTACAGTTTGGTGAGAAATTCTAAAAGGCATGCAGTATAAAGACTCATTTATGTGCAGAACATGTTTTTTTTGCATTTAAAAAACGTAACAGTGCAGTGGAATGGGAAAAAACTGCAATGTCTAGAGACGCATTTCTTAAATGTTAAAGCACCATAAGCAAAACGTTCAAACATGTCCGACTAGCATTTTTACATAGAGAATCAGAAAAAATGCAAGGTGCAGGGTAATGGAATAAATAATCAAAAGGTCCAGAGACACATTTTTTAAAAGTACACCATTTTTATAACACGACACTTGCAAAAATGTAAACGTGTTTGCATAGAGACGTTGCTATCAAACGAAAAAGCTGCATAGTAGAATGCAAAACCACGAAGTGCAGGGAAGTGGAATTAAAACTAAAGCAAGGTCTAAATAACTTTTTTTAAAAGCTGAACTTATTTTCATTTGAACACCGTGCTTTTAGAATAATGTAATTTGCAAGATACAAAAGACACAAAACCCAGCACAATGATCAGATGTGTCCATCTGGTGCATGTTTACATAGAAAACAATAGAAAAGCACAAAAACAACTGAAACAATCGAAATTGAAAAGCAGTGTAATGTGTGAACAGCTCCTGTGTATGCATTTAAAACAGCCTTTGCATGACGAGATATAAAATTATCTTTGGGGGAAAAAAATTCTATCTGTCTTTCTTTTTTGATTAGTGTAAATGGGATCAGATCACTTGTTTTCTGCTCTTGTGTTTAAGTCCTCTACAGATAGCAGTTTTCCCATTAAACTGATCTCCTGCAGTGATGGAGATCCATGTACCAGTGTGATTCGGCTTGAGAACACTGAGTCTCATCATCCCTATTATCCAATGCATTTCCTCAGTCTCTAGGGGTTGTGCTTAAAAACAATTGATGATTATACTGAAAAAACATAGGTAGTGCAGCCAACCCTTGGTGTTTATGCGATAACATGCTTAATTAATACATTACAGTGTGAAAAAGTCTCCAACAGATGCTTGTGGTGAGTTAAAAGGCACGACACTGTTGCAAACACAGCAGAAACAATTGCTTTATGTGTTACGCCTGCAAATTTCATACGCAAGAGCTGCCTTGTTTTCTCTATTTTAACAGCTTGTGAAGACTGAAGTATAGAGCACAGTTCAGACACTTTTCCAGCTTCCCACATTTTCTTTGAATATACCACTTGCCGAGCTGTCTCAATTCAAGTCTTTATGCTACTTTGTAGTGGGAATGATGAAGAAAAATACCCTGAGGATATTTTCAACAGACCCGAGTGTCCATGAGTGAGAAGGCTTAGATCAATGCAGAGTAATTACACATGCTTCCGTCCAGTATTACTGAACTCTGTAGGGTTGAAGAGGGACAGAGGGAAATAACATGCTTTTGCCGTGTCAGACTGTCATGCCTGTCAGTGATATTTTATGATGATTATCTATAATGAACAGCTAATAATTAAACAAGTGTGATTTGACCCAAAGATGTCACAAATGGCAGCTGCTTGGCTGGTGCAGGACCTCTGGAAGTGGAGAAGCTGGAGCCTGCAAATTTGCTTACGGAGTATTTGTCACGTGACTGATCACTGTTAAAAGGGAAAAGTTTCACACTTTCAAGAGACTTTTGTCACTGGTACAACATCTACTATCCCAGGTGAAAAAACACAATAAAGTGCTCTATTTTCGCACACTCATTTTGTACTTAATATACTAAAATGACTCTTTAGTACTCTTTAAGATCATCTAAGTGTACTCAACTGTGCTATTTTGGGACACCATTAATATGAACTAAAATGTGCTTTTATATTGAATAGAGGGTGTGGTTTTATTTTTGCTCCTCCTCTCCACCGCTCACTTGCAGCAAACTAACGGTTGGAGGGGCGTGGTTAAGCATATTTTGCTCAAGCCAACGCCCAATTAGTCAAACTGATGTCATCAGAGAAGGAGTGCCATTCCAGAGTGGAAGCAAATGATCATATTTTGATTAAGATAAACTTGAAAAAAGTTTTTCTAGTGGATTAACTAATTGTTCACCTTACAATATTGTAAATATTGATTTCATGCGGACAGTGCCGATCCTAGACTTCTGGGGGCCCTTCTGGGG
>NW_015505760.1:663989-688202 GCF_001515645.1 Sinocyclocheilus grahami | reverse complement strand
GGGTGGGAGGGGGTGGGTTGGCTGACATTTCATTCAACGAATGAATGAAACGCATTTGTCCGTGTTTCACTCCGTCTCGAATCACGCTCGCGGAAAGCGCTTGAGAAACAGTGTCTCTTCGGTACGCTTTCAACTGGTTTTTTTAGTCTCGAGCAAGACTGTACAACATTCACATTACATGATCTGACTGATTTTTACGTAGAAAGGATGACAGCGCACCGCATTACTCACTTGAAATGATCATTCATATTTTCATAGCCGCTGGCCAAATTCAAAAACGAAACTTAAAGTAAATCATCTTTGAGAGCAAGGGGCCCCCCTGGTGTTTCGGCGGCCCTACGCAGCTTGCGTATTTTGTGTATAGGGAGGATCAGCTCTGCATGCGGACCCTAAAGGATTAGTTCACTTCAAGAATAACAACGTCCTAACAAATTACTTACCCCCATGTCATCCAAGGTGTTCATGTCTTATGGAGAAAAATCCTGGAATGTTTTCCTCAAAAACCGTAATTTCTTTTAGATTATGATGGTTACCTGACAAAACACACCTTTTATACAAATATATTACACACACTCGAGGTGTTAGCACATCCACCCTTGTGCCTCAGGTTAGAAGCGCACAGGGGTTGTTATGACAACTCCCGCGCAAATAAAAGATGCGCTGCGCAGTGCGTGATTTGTCTCAGCTCTGAGCGCGAGCCAATCATCTGGCCAGATTCCCCTCTGATCACGCGCTGGATTTACAATTCCGAGCAGCTGCTTTAAAAAATAACGTGGATCGAACGTAACGGTCGCCATGGGGCAACACGGCGCCAAGACTCTCCAGTTCCTTAGCAGTTTTAAGGTGAGGGGGAAGCAAGCTGAACATTTGCGCTAGACAAACAACTGAACTGCAAGACAGAAAAGAGTTTGAGGTGCTGAAAAGATGTTGAGACGGACTCTATCTCGTATTTCTGGAGAGAGGGATGAGAGGAGCGTGGATCAACCCGAGGCGAAAGACACTTATGGCTCAACTGTTCACAACTTCTGCTTTAAGCCATCTGGAATGACTCGCTTTTTACAAGTATGGAAAATACAAATAGAAATAAGTCATACAATCTGGTCAAGTACAAATGCTTTGTGTTTAACATGCGCAGTACGTTCTTAAGTTCTTTCTCTGTACTTCCACAGGTCGCGTGAATAACTTTTAACAAACCAAACCTCAGAGAACAAGTTGGTCCGGGATGCCAGACAATATCGCTTTTCTGACGAACAGCACAGATTTGGGGCACGTCGGTCGCGCGTTGGGTTCGAGCGCGCGCCCCGCCTGGGCAATAGCGGTGCTGGCCAGCGTGCTGATCTTCACCACTGTGGTGGATATTTTGGGTAACCTGTTAGTCATAATTTCGGTGTTCAGGAATCGGAAACTGAGAAATGCGGGTGAGCTTTCATTTATCTTTCTGGACTATGCGCACTACATTCGCGCGCTGTTCATTGATGTAACGCTTTACGTGCCATTAGGCTCAAGTGTTGAATGGGGTTACAGATAATGAATAATGCACTGAATGAAGTAATTAGTCGACTTGTTTCCCCTTTACTTGACAAGAATCTCCTTTGACATGCTGCCTTAGCTGTAAATTATACATGGTGAAAAAACGCGCTTCTACTCTTCTATCTCTACACATATTTGCCTGTGTGGTTTAAGAGTTTTGAGCTAAATGTAAATTGTTCACATTTAAGTGTAACTATTTATCTCACTTTTGACTTATTGACTTGTTTACCAACATCATAGTGTTTAGTGAAGGATTACTTTATAGCAATAACAAGAAAATGGCTTGAATTTGGCAAACATTTTATGTAACCATTCCAACCAAACAGCAAAAGTCAGCCTTTTTTTTTTTTTAAAGTATGCAATTTAATGAAAAGCTAAAAGTTAGTTTGAATTAAAATGCAACATTTTAATACTGAATATGTTCATGCATAATGAAATTGAGGCTTCCAGCAACCATATCAATATTTTTGTCACTCACAAGTACGTTTTTGTGGAGAAACTCCTTGTTTCAGCATTTTTAAGTCTGAGCTTTTGGTAGTGTCCATGTCATGAAAAATTTACAGTGGCTTATCGCTGTCAGCAGTATGGGCTTCAAAGACTTTTGACTGTAGTTTGGCATAATTGGATGTGTACATCAGTGAAAATCTGGCACCCTCCTGAGCCTTATTAGACCCTTTATTTAATTGTAAATGGATGTGTTTGATGTTTTTAAATTGATGATAAATCTAATTACCCACTTGAATGACCCCTAACAATGCATTGTGTTTGTACATCACAAGTACAACTGTGGTTGTACTTGTGATGTGTGACACTGAGGGATTCAGAGGAGAGACAGATTTCATCTCTTTCAGTGTCTGTGACAATATGTGTAGGTATGTTTGTGAGGTTATTCCACACACCGCTGATGCAGTTGATTGGGACTGCATTCAGAACCCCTTGACAGTTTGTGCATCTGCAAGGACATAAACGTGGAGAGCGCTCGCACAAGAGCGTACTTCAAAGCTCATGCTTTTTCGCATTGAGCAAGAGCCAGACCTGTCTGCTTCAAAGACGCACTGACAGTCTTATATCAGCCTGTGTCTGATAGACACTCCTGACTCTCTCTGCCTTCCCCCTCCAAAACAACTTGAGCACATGGAGGTGGCATCAACGGCTCATTAGAATGAGTATGAATGCTGTCAGATTTTGTGCACCCCCCCCCCCCCCAAAGCCCAGGGGGGCGCCCCCCCGTCTCTCCCCCAGGGGAGTTTTTGTGCAGGGACTGTGGTGGATATTTTGGGTAACCTGTTAGTCATAATTTCGGTGTTCAGGAATCGGAAACTGAGAAATGCGGGTGAGCTTTCATTTATCTTTCTGGACTATGCGCACTACATTCGCGCGCTGTTCATTGATGTAACGCTTTACGTGCCATTAGGCTCAAGTGTTGAATGGGGTTACAGATAATGAATAATGCACTGAATGAAGTAATTAGTCGACTTGTTTCCCCTTTACTTGACAAGAATCTCCTTTGACATGCTGCCTTAGCTGTAAATTATACATGGTGAAAAAACGCGCTTCTACTCTTCTATCTCTACACATATTTGCCTGTGTGGTTTAAGAGTTTTGAGCTAAATGTAAATTGTTCACATTTAAGTGTAACTATTTATCTCACTTTTGACTTATTGACTTGTTTACCAACATCATAGTGTTTAGTGAAGGATTACTTTATAGCAATAACAAGAAAATGGCTTGAATTTGGCAAACATTTTATGTAACCATTCCAACCAAACAGCAAAAGTCAGCCTTTTTTTTTTTTAAAGTATGCAATTTAATGAAAAGCTAAAAGTTAGTTTGAATTAAAATGCAACATTTTAATACTGAATATGTTCATGCATAATGAAATTGAGGCTTCCAGCAACCATATCAATATTTTTGTCACTCACAAGTACGTTTTTGTGGAGAAACTCCTTGTTTCAGCATTTTTAAGTCTGAGCTTTTGGTAGTGTCCATGTCATGAAAAATTTACAGTGGCTTATCGCTGTCAGCAGTATGGGCTTCAAAGACTTTTGACTGTAGTTTGGCATAATTGGATGTGTACATCAGTGAAAATCTGGCACCCTCCTGAGCCTTATTAGACCCTTTATTTAATTGTAAATGGATGTGTTTGATGTTTTTAAATTGATGATAAATCTAATTACCCACTTGAATGACCCCTAACAATGCATTGTGTTTGTACATCACAAGTACAACTGTGGTTGTACTTGTGATGTGTGACACTGAGGGATTCAGAGGAGAGACAGATTTCATCTCTTTCAGTGTCTGTGACAATATGTGTAGGTATGTTTGTGAGGTTATTCCACACACCGCTGATGCAGTTGATTGGGACTGCATTCAGAACCCCTTGACAGTTTGTGCATCTGCAAGGACATAAACGTGGAGAGCGCTCGCACAAGAGCGTACTTCAAAGCTCATGCTTTTTCGCATTGAGCAAGAGCCAGACCTGTCTGCTTCAAAGACGCACTGACAGTCTTATATCAGCCTGTGTCTGATAGACACTCCTGACTCTCTCTGCCTTCCCCCTCCAAAACAACTTGAGCACATGGAGGTGGCATCAACGGCTCATTAGATTTGAGTATGAATTTTATCAGATTTTGTGCTCTGTCTTCTTGCCTCTTGCCTGAGTGGATCTTCTGTGAAGGAGGAGAATTTATTCCTTCGTCTTTCAGCCCTTTGTCATTACCAGGGCCAATCAGGCATCTCACGCAAGCAATAACACCCAAAGAAGCATTAAAGCAGCAAGGAACGCCACACGGATCTTTAGTGGTGTGTGCCGTGTGAACTAACAAGGGCAGAGAGCTGAGAAACGACAGAAACTGAAAGACTCGTTCTCCAAACAAGTGTATTCGGAAGTAAAATCGTATGTTCCCAGAATCCCATTTGCAGATTCACCGCGTAATCACCCCGTGCATGTGAAGTGCGGACATAAAAGATTTATGACTGGTAAAAATCTCGAAGCACGAAGATATCTCGAAGATAACGAAGCACATTCTGATGAGAGGGTGGGTATGAAAGAGACTGTATAAAAAGACTCTTCTCTCCATGTCTTTTGCTTCTCCATTTTTGTTATGTAGAACAGATGCCATTCTTTAGTAGTCAAACTTCCATGTCGAGTTCATATTTGAGGAATAGTTCATCTAGAAATTTAAATTAGCTGAAAATGAACTAATCTTCAGGCCATTCAAGATGTAGATGAGTTTGTTTGTTCATCCAATCAGATTTGGAGAAATTAACATTACATATACTCACCAGTGGATCCTCTGCAGTAAATGGGAAGCTTAAAAGCATCACAACAATCCACATCTAACTGACATAAAATAAAAACCTGCATATGTTTACTAAAATTCATTATTAAGACGTTTTTAACTTCAAAACCATTGCTTCTGGCTAAAATATGAGTCTTCTATCCATAATATTGCTTTCTCCAGTGAAAAAGTAATCGCATCTGAGTCAGGAGAGAAATATGCACAGGTCAAGCACCGTTTACAACTGAAAACATGCAGTTCCAAACAAATATGTCTGTGGATTTTGAGAGGACAACATGGGATGGGCTTTTATAGTGGAATATGGATAAACACACAGCTTTTCATGTCACAAGTTGATAATTGATTATTGCTACCTGATCTCATGGCAAAAACATACCTGGGGGCACTTTTTCGCGAGACGCGAAATACGTACCAATAAGTGCATATCACTGCAGTTTCCAAAAGAAATTAACACTAGCCCTCTGATGCATGAATTATTAAATTACAAAGTAATATTTTTTTACATGTTTGTTTTTACTTTTAAACAAGTGAAAAATCATGCCAAAATTTTTTTTGTCAATATATTATATTTTGAGGGAGTTACATATCTGTCCACTGTAGTGGACACCATGAATCAAACGAAACGTATAAAAAGTAAATCAATAGAACTTAATGGGTGGTCTTAAAAAACACGTCTTTAAAATATTTACTACGTGAAAATGGTATGAATACACATAAGAACATTCAATAACAACAAGCTATGTCATGACGGCACAGAAATGTGAAGTGTAACAAACAAAACGTAAGAGTGTGTGTCTATGGGCCAGGGTTGTGTGGGGCTGTGTGGGGCAGTGTGTGTGGGGGTGGGGGTGGTGGGCTATTCATACACATGTGAGCTCAAATACAAACACACACAAGCACACACACCCTCCCACCACACACTCAAACACAATCATGCACACATACTGTATATCTGCACTCATACAGTATACATGTATACATGCCTACACTTTTATATGACCTAATAAATAAATATAGACTGTAAGCATTGAAATAAATGATAAAATCTGAAGACTATTTCATATTTCTGTTCAATAAAACCATTCAAGTGTAAATTATATCATAATTTTAATAAAACATACAAAATAAGGCACAACCTATATTTAGGCCCATAGGCAGAATTATACACTTTGATGCATGACGTCTACTGTAGTGGACAGGTATATTTTCTGTCACAGAAAAAAATGTACAAGAAAAATATTGTTAAAATCTGGATGAAACAATTTCTGACCTATTTAACTGAAAAATATTTTTTGTACCTGTCTGGTTTTCTGAGAATAAAATTACAGTCCCCGGATATTTGAATTCTGAACCGCCGCAATACGTACCTAAAGCAACGTAATAAAAGCACAGCAATACGTACCTATATCAACGTAATTAAAACGTGCCAGGGTTCACGTATTGAACCCGTGTTTTAGCGCCACTCAGTGGACATTTCTCTTTGAAACTGCGGCGAAACGTGTAGTAAGGTACGTAAAAATGGAGTTGCAGAAAAGTACCCAGAGGTACGTATTTTTATGAGACCAGGTTGGATTATTGGCTGGAGTTGTATGCATACTTGTGGAATATTGTGATGTTTTTATCAACTGTCTGGACTCTTATTCTGACGGCACCCATTCACTACAGAGGATCCATTGGTGTGCAAGTGATGTAATGTTAAATTTCTCCAAATCTTTTCCCTGTTTCCTCATTTATATCTATGCTCTGAGAGTGAATATATTTTCAGATAAATTTTGGTTGAAATATTTATTTCAGCAATACTCCAACAGCTGACAGTTGAAGGCACGTGGCAGCCAGGGCTTCTAGAGTATCACTGTCCGTTGGCCCCTCTCCCTTGCACTGTCCCCTGTGTGGTTTATGTAATAGTGTTTCTAGAAAGGGGGTGAGTGCCAAGTGAAGTCCTCCTTCTGTCAGATTCCTGGCAGGCCCTGCTGTGCCACATGAGTATGGACGTTACAGTGGTCAGCACTACCGTCAGCACGCGTTTGTGTTCACTGATGTATGTGTGTGGTGAAAATGGAATTGTAAACCACAGGAGACCATAAAAATGAGTGGAGACAGACAGAGTGTTTCTGTTCTGTGATTAGGGAAGTGTAGTCTTGTAATTTTGCTTTAGGTCATAAAAAAAGACTTTAGTGGGCTTGAAGCCAAGACTTTGGAGAAGATTAGTGATTGGTAAATGACTTTGACTGGCATGGCATTAGCTGTAGGTTTAGATTAAGTGAGAGATTTGAGGTTCAAATTCATATTCATGGAAAACTGTCAGCGTTAACTCACCCTGACATTGTCTCAAAATACTATAACTTACATTCTTATGTCGAGAGCAGAAGATTTCTTAAACATTAAAAGCAACATAATGTTCCTGGTCATTTTAAATATTCATTGTGTAGAAAAGAACAGCATGAATATTATTTAAAATCTTGTTTTTGCTTTCAACAAAAAATAGGTTTGATGCAGCATAAAGGTGTATGTTTTTCATTTATGAGTAAACTATTGCTTTTAGAAATCTTTGGAGAAATATTCTGTTTGATTCTTGTTCTGTTTGTGTTCTAGGGGAATTATGTGCACTCTTGCTTTTCTCTCGGCCTCAGGGCTATGTGTGATTAAACTCTGGTTAAAATCGGGTCAGTGTCCATCCACAGAGTTGTCAAAGCCTTTCAGTGTCTGTGGTGCTTCCCATATAAGGTGTATCTGCTTTTTCTCTCTCTCTTCGAGTCTTTGAGCGATTTTGAATTTCTCCTTGATTTTTCTCGTCTTGGCTTTTGAGCCTTGTGAAAGTGAACTGCTGTCCTCACCCCCTGCCAGGGTGTTCATGTCCTGCACAAATGTGGAAACACCTCTGCCTGTCACGCAAACAGACACATGCAGGGAGACCATTGAAATTAACACCAATAGCAAAACGGATGGGTGTTTGTTTGTCTGACATTTAGAGGAAGTAGGAAATAAAGGAAGAACAGAGGCATTTAAAGAAAGATCGCCACCAGCAACATCAGCAGTTGGCATCACCAGTTCTACATCCTGTGTCCTCAGAGACAATCATGAAGACGATAATGTGACTCCTTTGCATGTGTCTGATCCAGTTCAGCACCACGGACAGCAATGGATCATTCATTCAAATCTAAATCCTTTCTATATCTGTCTTGAATGCTTTGTAATCATTTAGAAGTAACTTATGTAACTGTCATGTTGGACCCTTGAGCAATTGAGCTAGAGAGCTGTGGGTTTGATGCACATTGCAGACTAAAGTCTGTATGAACTGTGCTCAGAGAGAAAGAGAGAACAACCCACCTGCTGTTATTTAGTGCCTAGAGACCCTCCTCACAGGGCAGTAAAACTGTTTCCAGAAGCATCACAGTTTAACATGGCTAAGGTCTACTCTGAGACATGTAACACATGGATTTCTTAGGCACTTTAAAGAAAGTCAGTACCAAGGATTTTAAACACAAGGCCTTTAAGATCATAATGTAGCAGATGATTTGCTGTGCTTTTCAGAGATTTTTCTTGAGAACAAGAAGTCAACCTTCCTCTTGTTCTACTGTTTTGAACAAGAACAGTTTGTTTCTGTTATGCAGTACTTTTTGAGCTTTAGAACTCTGAAAAAAATGAATATACTTGAGTTGTAGTTTGAATTATATTTATAAAATAGTGTACCAGCCTTACATAAATAATATTTTTCCCAAGGTCAGGCATTTAAACAACTTATTTACACAGTAGCAAAAATTGAGCAGAATATCTAACAGGAAACACAGATAGGGTTGGGTAACTTCACACGAGGATGTTGAGTAAATTGTGATATTTATTGACCATGCATCTTTTGAAATTTTGATTATCAGGACAGCATGGATCGTTTTAGCGAAACCAGCTAAGTCCACAAAATATTACAGAATCCATTGCTTTTTCCATTGCTTTATGCAACTGTATATGATGTCACACTCAAAAAGGAGAAAGGAAAATAAAGAAGACTTATTTGGAATATTTATTAATAAATTGACTTGTCAAACAGGAGCCAGAGACAGTAGTGAGATGATTTAAAGTCACAAACATTTTCAGTTAATATTATGTGTAATATTTTGATAAATAATCTTTTATCAAATGAGTTTTAAAAATCAAATTTTATTCATTATATTGTGTCAAATGCTACTGTTCAAAAGTTTGTGTTCAGTTAGATTATTTTATTAGATTTTCATATGTTTATTTTGTAAGGACACATTCATTTGATTATACATTAGCCTACATCTTAAATGTATTTTTCAGTGTTTCAAAAGATTTCTACTTCAAATAAATGCGGTTTGTTTGAATTGTATGTTTATCAAGGTATACAGAAAAAAATGGTCACAGCTTCCACAAAAATATTAAGCAGTACACCTGTTTTTAGCATTGATGTTGATCATAATAATAAATGTTTTTTTAGCAAGAAATCCGCATATTAGAATGATTTCTGAAGGATCATGTGACTGCTGAAAATTCAGCTCTACCAAATACATTTTAATAAAAAAAGTTTTTTTTAAATAAAATAATTTAAAAAATTTAAATGTAAATTTTTAAAACATTAAAATAGAAAACAGTTATTTTAAATTGTAATAATATTTCATGATATAGTTTGTATTTTGATCTAATAAATTATCTCATCTAATAATATGGTGAGCATAAGTGACGTCTTTCAAAAACATAAAAAATTACTGACCTTTTGAGCATTGTATGGGGGCATGAAAACGTAGTTCATCACATGAATGACACAGTAAATGATAAGTGATTTTTCCTATTACACACCCTATGAAGAGTGCTTGTATCTGCCTGATTGAATTTGACTTGTTTTGCCAAAAGGTTTAGAATATCTCATAATTCTCTTCAATTCATTCAGCCTGGTTGAGCTATAGTATCACCAGGAGAGCCTGTCACGAGTGAATTCACCACTGTAATAGAACTTTGTTGGTGTCCTTTATTCCTTCTTTCACTTTTCTTTTTTTTTCACTTCTTTCACTTTCCCTTACTGATGTACCAGCAAATGCCATTGCCCAGGGAGGCATTTGAAATTTAACAGGTAGAAAAAGAAAATCTCGAAGCTTTTGTATTCAGTTCTTGTTTCGCTCTAGCGCAGGTTCAAATAGGAGACAGGGTTTCGGCTTTGCTTTCAGGTTTACTTGATGATAGGTTCACAGCAGTAACTGTTTGTCTCCGCCTGTCTGTTCTCAGAACGGCAGCCTCTTTTAGGGGGGGGGGGTACAATGCTGTTTCGTGCATTCAGAGTTGTTTGGATTCTCATGCTAAGCATGGACAAAATTTCAAAAAACAATTTGGACGTATGACGTCATATGAGTATTTCTGTGCTAAAAATCTTACTTCCGGATTAGTACAAGTTTCTGAGAGTTTTTTTCGATCGTGGCTCTTCATGACGTAAATGAGGGTGGAACTCCTTATATGGGCATTTCTCCCGGAAGAGCGCCGAACACATCAAACAGAGCAAGCAAGAGCGCGCCCGTCAACGCGCATCATTCAGCAGCGCTGCACGGGACTCGCTCGGGAAGAATGTCTCCAAAGAAGTGTGTTTTTGGTTGTAAAGGAAAGATAACTTTGTTCAGCTTCCTAAAGAACCCAGCGTTATGTAAACAATGAATACAGTTTGTTTTTCCGGAGCAGCAACGCAGTTTCACAAGCGTGTTTGCTGACGAACATTTTATAAACAAGGCCCAGTTCGACGCTGGATTTGCACATCGTTTGATACTGAAGGATGTAGCGGTCCCAGCTATAAAAGATTCCGGTCATGATTCAGAACTGCAGACGGTAAGTGAAACTGCATCAAATGTCTGTGTTTTGTTGGCAGTCGGAGCTCAAGTGCTCGTCAATCTTTAGCTCCGCCCACGGAGGATCATAAAGATGTATCTTTCTTTTATAAATATGATAAAACTAAAGACTTTTTGGAGATATGAAGGATGCAGTACTACTCTATAGGTACTCAAGATTAACATGAGATTGGGTCAAACTGTGTGTGTTATGTCCCCTTTAAACTTTTCGAATTTGAATGCATGAAACAAAAATATGTCCACCCTTTCTGTTTCCGTCCAATTTAACAGATGCGTCCTTGATTCTCAGTGGACCATGATGTTGTTGTCTCAGGATGTATCATTCAGGAGGCACTTTAAACCAAAGGTCTTGCTGTTGGATAGTTGCAGTGACAATAACAGTTGTCCTGGAACCACTCACAATCTTTTTTATGCTTTTTTCCCCCTCCCTCTTTCAACCAATATTATTATTATTTTGTGTGTGTGGAAATGTTGTAAAAATTCACCCATAAAAAAGCATGGTAAATGACACTGAACTAAATAAAATCTGAAGGGTTTCATAGCTTGGCAAACTTTGCTCTCTAGGCAAACGTTCTCTTTTACATGCTACATGCTGACTGTACCTTGGCATGAGATAAAACAGCACAACCCTGGACAGACAGGCTGAGGCATCACCATGATCTTCATACCCATCTTTCCTGATTTCACAAACCAGAGACCCAGCAAAAAAAGTGCTGCAAGATTTTTGAGATCCATTTATGTATACGTACATTGAGGCATTATCTGATCACGTTAGTTTAATGAAATCCATCGTTCTACACCCTACAACCAGTAATAATAATGCTAAGCTCTGGACTGAATCATTTGATCACTGGGAATTGGGGGCTGAGGCGCACAATCTGAATTTCATGAACCCCAATTTTGATCTGATCAAAGTTTGCATACCTCAAGCATTTTAAACCCTTTAAAGCTTTACTTCAACATCAGCATGAAATAAAAATCCACACTGTTCTGAAAAAAGAGAAAAATTAATCTAACTCAGTGTAACATATATCATCCTAACAAAGCTTTCAACACAGTCTAAGTTGATCTATGCTGCTGTTATATAACACAATCTGAGACATTTTATTTACATTACTCCATGACTCATCTGATTCACTTTGAAGGAGTCAAAGGTCAACATGTTGACATTTTGACGGAGGCCTTCAACGAGGATACTGTTTTTATGTGGCTATTCAGAGGGCTGAATGATGTAATAGTGTTTGGCTGGAAGGAACGCTGAGGTTCAGAGTGGGCTGACTGATCACAGGGTGGATTGTAGAGAAGCCGGTGTGGTTTCATACAGGTGGGATATAGTCTTTTTCGATTTGTGTTAGCAGAATGACGTGCACTCAAGCAGCAGTTATACTTTGAGAGGAAAACAACAAATTCCAGTTCAGAAAGGGCAAGCTTTTGTATGCGATGGGAGCTTTTGGTATAGTACATACTTTAAAGGGATAGTTCACCCAAAAATGAAAATTCTGTCATTAATTACTCACCCTCGTGTTACTTGTTGGGTCTTTCCCAAAAAGACTCATGGCTGTATTGGATCAAAAGGGTGCTTCTACTAAATACTGAGCAAAGGGTCTGAATACTTAGGACCATGTGATATTTCAGTTTTTCTTTTTTAATAAATCTGCAAAAATGTCAACAATTCTGTGTTTTTCTGTCAATATGGGGTGCTGTGTGTACATTAATGAGGAAAAAAAATTTACTTAAATGATTTTAGCAAATGGCTGCAATATAACAAAGAGTGAAAAATTTAAGGGGGTCTGAATACTTTCCGTACCCACTGTATATATATATATATACACAGTATATATACATACAACAGTTCTTTCTGGTCCTCGAATCTGACTGATTGATAAAAGTGTTGATATTAGAGTGCAACAGAACTCCAACAGCCGTTTCACCATTTGTATCACTCCGCTTGTAGAAGTTGCAGTATTTTTCACAGCGAGTGTCATTGCAGGTGCCCAAATCCACTATAATTAAAGAGCATTTTAGGTGAGAATGTACTTGTTTGGACTTCAAATGTGTGGTTTGTTGATAAAGATAACATCTAATTGAAAATTTGCTTCGACGTTTTCGTAGACGTGAGCTCCAGAGCGTCAGCAGCCATTCGGCGTTCATGAACCCGCCGAGAGCGCCTCACCTCGGTCAGATCATCTGGAATTGACCTCTGGCTCTGATGTTTCTATAGTGGTTAAACATGAGATATAATTCGTTTTGGGTAAATCTGTCTTTGGTTTCATTAAAGGGATAGTTCACCCAAAAATGAAAATTCTGTCATTAATTACTCACCCTCGTGTTGTTCCAAAAATCATAGGACTTTCGTTCATCTTCGCACAACACAATTCTTTAAATTCTTGATGAAATCTGTGGGCTCTCTGACCCTCCCATAGACAGCAAGAGAACTACCACATTCAAGGCACAGAAAAGTACCAAGATGATCAAAATGAAACAAAAATAATGACTTTATTCTACATTTTCGTACCATGACGCGAGCGTGTGCCGGCCCAGATCCATCGTGATGACGTTGAACACATACGTTTGGCGCTACTGGGCCTTAGCGTAAACAAGGCACGGCGTATGTGTTCAATGTCATCATGCCGGATCTGGGTCAGCGCCGGTGCCGCCACACACTCACATGGTACTGTCGTGATAAAGTCATTATTTTTGTTTTCTTTGCGCATAAAAAGTATTCTCTTTGCTTCGTAACATTACAGTTGAACCACTGATGTCACATGGACTACTTTGTCGATCATCTTGGTACTTTTCTAGGCCTTGACCATGGTAGTACCCTTGCTGTCTATGCAGGGTCAGAGAGCTCTCAGATTTCATCAAAAATATCTTAAATTGTGTTCCGAAGATGAACAAAAGGTCTTACCGCTTTGGAACAACACGAGGGTGCGTAATTAATGACAGAATTTTCATTTTTGGGTGAACTATCTCTTTAATCTATTATTTGTTCCAGAGCAAATTTTGGCAAAATGTCATCATGTTTATGTAACTTCAATGCTATATATCAGTGCGCTGCCTTTGTACTTTTGACTGAATTGCCTAGCAACTTTTATGATGGCTGTTGTTGTTTATTAAATATTATTATTCAATAATATTTTATATAAATAATAGTAGTATTTAGTATTGGTAAACAGTGTGTGTTCTTAATGGTGATTTTAGTTTAATTGTTCCACCATTAGATGGCGACAAGAGACAGTCAGCAGTCAGCAGTAAAGACTTTTAAATTGAAAAATACGAAAGTGCAGTTTTGAACAAGGAAGTACATTTTTCTTTCAAAACCAGCTTGTACGCATAGCCAACAAATGCACTGTGCAGCACTGTCATCAGAAATCACCCTTAACAGATAAAAGGATAGTACAAGCCTATCGGATATTCAAACAAATTGTGAGTATGAGATTGATCTGAAAAATGAATGCTGCATCAGATGCAGATGATCACGATCACTCAGTCAGTCTCTCATAATACTCTAACTATACATAATACACTGTTTTTAATACAGTAATACAATAAGCTTTTAATGAAGAAACTCAACGTTCCTTCGTTACTAGTTCTAAAGAGACGTTTTGGAATTAGTAATTCCAAATTATTAGGCTTGGGCTCAGCTGTTAAACTGTCAGCTTTAGATTTGAATCTGTGGCGAAAGGAATGTAATTCTGCACAAAAGCATGCTTTTAAAGACACTCCGTTGTTATTTTTTTAATGTATTTACACACTCTTGCCATCCAACTGTTGTATGAACGCAATATCACACTCGTAGACATGAGATATGGCTGTATATAGGCATGCTGTGATTACCTACGGCTGAATCACAGCCATGCTGATATACTGCCATATCTCATGAGTGTGATATTGCTCACACACACATACATATATATATATATATATATATATATATATATATATATATATATATATATATATATATATATATATATATATATCAATCATATCAATAATATAATCACTATCAATAATATTGTGTCAACACCAAGGCTCTAAATTCATTTTCTGATTTTTTTTTTTTGTCTTTATCCTTAATCATATGCAGTCGAGGGGTCTCCATGTGGTATCAGCTTTTATCAATTATGAGCAACACCGCAGATGCTGTGCTAATGAGCACATAAATAAGGCCTGCATGTGAAGTTCCTCAAGGTCAGCCTCCTCCATTAGTAATTACACTTTTGAACTTAAGTGGAATTGAGCTCGAAGTGAACCATAAGCCACACTCAGCAAGAACAAGGGCTTCCATCAGACGTTCAATTTCCTCTAATTACGCATTGGATCACCTTTCACTCTCTGAAAGACCAAGAAGTTTTATTTTGGGCAAAATCATTCAAAGTTAGGTTTTTCTTTTTGGGTTTAATGAGAGGAACATGGAACAAGTCAGAGCACAAGTCAATCCTTCTCACCTCTTTCTCCTTCCAATTAGCTTACTTTCTTGTATAACATCTGGAGTAATACATTACCGTTCTAAAGTTTGGGGTCAGTTAGATAAATATATTTTTTAAAGAAATTAAAACTTTTATTTAACAAGGATGTATTAAATTCATCAGACATGACAGCAAAGACCTTTAGATTGTTACAAAAGTTTTCTATTTCAAATTAATGCGGTTCTTGTCTTTTATTATTCAAAGAATCCTGAAAAAATGCATATCATTCCAAAAAAATAGCAGCACAACCGTTTGCAAAGTTATCAGTAATAATAACAAATGTTTCTTGAGCACCAAATCAGCAAATTAGAATGATTTGAAGGATCATGTGACACTGAAGACTTGACTAATGATGCTGAAAATTCTACTTTGTCATCAGAGTAATAAATTATATTTTATAAACCAGTTATTTTAAATTGTAATAATATTTCACAATATTGCAATTTGTATTGAATTTTTGATCAAATAAATGCAGCCTGGGTGAGCATAAGACACTTGAAACAAGTTAAAACATTAAAAACGTTTGAATGTTAGTGTATATTTAGGGCCAGTTTTACTAAACAGGACAAATTAGTGTGAGAGCGCAATTCCAAAACAGCGCAGATGGGAGGGGAAATTTAACAACGCGCAAATTAAAGAACACAGATGCAACATCTCATTTACATATCGACCAACGCAATATACCAAGCGCAGTGCAAATTAGCGTAGTCGCAAATAAAGAAATAAAGAAGCCACGCTGAAAAGAACCGGAGGACAAAAAATGAAGGTTTGCTAGAAGCTTTGATAGACCTGGTATTGTGTGACTCCTAGTTGAGGGTTCCAAGATATCTTTTATTTCCTGAATTTTTTTTTAAGATAACATGTTTTGACAAACGATATGTTTGGATAATGTGTTCTTCTGGCATTCAAAATAAATTCATACAGGTGGAAAAAATCCTCTCCCTTCTACCACGTGCTCTCTGTTTTCTGTGGTGCCTCCTCCTAGCAACAATAATTGCAGCCATTTCAAGCACAAAATAGTTTAAGACATGCTTTTTTTGGGCATTAAATAATGGAGCAAGTGCCAGTAATTTGACGAGCGCAAACGTTAGTAAAACGTGTTGCGTGATTCATTTGAATACTCTCCTCCCATAAATTTTGTGTCTGAAAGGGAAACTCCTATAAATGCATATTCAATAAGGTCAAGCGCAATAATAACTGTGTCCACGCCTTTTCTAATTCATCACTGCGCGTCTTTAGTAAAACCTGACAATACAATTTTAACGCCAAAAGACGGTTTGCATTGGCGCAAGCTGTTAGTTTGACTTCAGCACCATGGACAGCGCAATGAAACAGTTAAAGTCTAAAGACTTACTATGTATCAGCATGGATTTCTGCTGATGATTTGGCTTCATTTTCTGTCTACATTCTCTAGATATACTGACCTTTTAATTTTCCCATGGTTCAATTTTATTATTATGTTTATGATTAAAACTCTCCAGTTTTTTTATACAGTGAATTAATCACAGTATTGATTTCATTTCTTGTAAAGAAAAGGTCAAATAGGCATTTATATGAAAGGACCCACTAGTGCACCATACTGGCTCTTATTTACTTTTATTCTGTTGATCCGTGTGGCCATTCATTCCCAAGAGATTCTGTACCTCGCTGGATACACTACTTGGACACAATGAAGGATTTCCTCAGAAATCCTTGGAAAATGCAGGGTCAAGATGTATTATTGTGCTTGGCATAGCTTCACAAAATTGCAAAGGTTGTCCAGATCCGCAAGGAAAAGCAAAAAAGACCACTTGTCTTGTGGGTATGTTGAAGCAGAAGTGTCTGTGTGTCTTACAGCTGTAGCTCTTCTTTTTTGTGCTTAAAGTCTTTGACAGGTGCGCATGGCATATACGCATCATTTTATACTGTACTCTGAGGGTTTCATAACCCAGTCTGACCCTGTTCAAATACTTTTATAATGAGCCTTAGACATGGAATAAGAACCCTCGCCTTCTGTTCTCCCTCCAGAACTTTCCCCCAGCTTCCTCTGTGAGGTTTTTCATTACACTGTAACAATTTTAAAAACGAAGACATCTTCTTGTCCTTATTTGCCTTTCTTTTCTCACTCTTCCTCTTCATATCTCAATATGTGACATTCATGTGCTATTAAAGGAATAGTTCAACTTAAAATGAAAGTTTGCTGAAAATGTACTCACATAGGCCATCCAAGAGCAGTTTGTTTCTTCATCGGAACAGATTTGGAGAAATCTAGCATTATATAAATCACCAATGGATCTTCTGCAGTGAATGAGTGCTGTCAGAATGAGAGTCTGAACAGCTTATAGAACATCATAACAATCCATAAGTAATCATAATAATCCACACAACCACACAAGTTCATCAGTTAACGTCTTATGAAGTGAAAAGCTGCATTTTTGTAAAAACAAATCCAATATTTATCATAATATTGCTTTCTCCTGTGAAAAAGATGTATTGTCTGAATTGGAAAGAAATATGTACAACTGTGGATGGACATTTTCACTGGAGGAAGCATTATTATAGATCACGGACTGATATTCTGGCTAGAAGCGACAGTTTAAAGTTAAAATGCTTTAATGATAGATTTGTTTCTTACAAAGCTTTTCACTTTAACCTTTAATTATCAGGAAATTTATACAATCTCTATCACCTAGGTCAGGGGTAGGCAAGTTCGGTCCTAGAGAGCCGCAGTCCTGCAGAGTTCAGCTCCAACCCTAATCAAACACACCTGAACAAGCTAATCAATGTCTTCAGGATTACTAAGACTATAAGCAGGTGAGTTTCAGGGTTGGAGCTGAACTCTGCAGGACTGCGGCTCTCTAGGACCGAACTTGCCTACCCCTGACCTAGGTTATGCTCAGATCAGAAAGCCTCCATCAGCTACAACAAATGGACAAAGTTGTAGAAAATCATGGAAAATTTTTGATCAAAAGTTCTGGGAACCCTGGTGCATGATCTTGAGTATGGTGAGGTGTATGAGCACAGCTGAATGGCAGTTTAGATTTCTTTCTATTCTTACTTCACCTAGACTTTATTCACATCACGTGCATGTATACACATCAGACTAGATTTATGTGTGTCTTTCTCTGTCACGCACACACATACACACATTACACCATTAATCAAATACAGGCTCATTACTCATTAGGTTCTCATTGTCAGATTTTGTAGTTGTCATATTTTGATATTTAAGTCAGAGTGAGTTACAGCTTGCAAAATGCTGTGTAATACTACTACTACTACTAATAATAATAATATGTTTTATTTATATAGCGCCTTTCCAGTGCTCAAGGTTGCTTTACAGTGAAGATACAATTTGAAAAGAAGAACATCAAACATGACAAACATAAGCACAATTGAAAAACAAAATATAACACAATGAGAAAACACAGCACAAATGAGAATGGTAACATTAAGAAAACAAAAAGATGTAGGACATAACTTATAAATGATAACATTCAGAGAACAGGTGAGTTTTAAGAAGTGATTTAATTTTAAGAATATTATTGACAGTGGAGAGATGGGAGGAGAGAGTTCCAAAGGTTGGGTGCAGCAACACTGAATGATCTAACCCCCCCCCAGAATCAGAGTAGCGTAATGAGCGAGTTGGGGTGTAGGGGAGGAGCACTTCACAGAGATACCGGGGAGCCAGTTTATGCAATGATTTAAAAGTGAGCAGGAGAATTTTGTATTTAATACGTTATGAAACAGGAAGCCAATGGAGATTGAACAAAATTGGAGTGATGTGGGCAGAGCGCTTGGTGTTGGTGAGTTGTCTAGCAGCAGAATTTTGAATATACTGTAACCTGGAAATGGAACTGGCAGAAAAATCACTCAAAGGGCATTGCAATAATCAAGGTGGGTTGTGACAAAAGCATGGATAATGGTTTCAGCATCTTTAAAACTAATAAAACAGCAGAGCTTGGCAATGAAACATAATTGAAAGGATGCTGACTTGGTAACGGAGTTAGTATGAGCTTGAAAGGAGAGAGATGAATCGAAAATAACACCTAGATTTTTAACCGTACAAGATGGTCTAGTACCAGCTATCTCAGAAGAAAAGTCATTAGGAATGCTTCTAGTGAGTGACGGGGGTTCCAACAATAATGATCTCGGTTTTGTCCATGTTTAGTTTACATTTTTTTAGGTTTTGTATTTCATGTACACAAGTAGAGATTTTGTCAATTTGTGTGGATAGAGTGGGCCTACATATAGAGTAAATTTGAATGTCATCAGCATATAAGTGGTCATTAAAACCACGTTGGCACAGGATTTGATGCAGAGGTGGTATGTAAATAATGATAATAACAAGAACAGATCCCTGGGGGACACCTTGCTTCAAATGAACAGTAGGGGATCAAAAATCCTGCACTGAGATGTAAAACTGTCTGTCAGAGAGATAAGAAGAAAACCTGGAAAGAACAGCACCAGAAATACCCACATCAGAGAGGCGGGAAATTAGTAAATCATGAGAAACAGAACCAAAAGCGGAACACATTAATATATTATTAATATATTATATATAATATATTATTATGTGTACACATTAATATATTATCCTTCATTTTATTCTTATGCTGTATTGTAGATCTGCAATTATTGTTCTTGGTCAGTGGGCATCATTTACTAATTTAGCTTTGTCTGAAACCACGTTAATATTCTGCATAATTATATCTTGATAATGCTTAAATATGCAGAGATGAGTTATATAAAGGTAAATAAATAAATATGAATTCAAACAGGAGCTTTTATTATGACCAAAGGCATTACTAAAAAAATAACCTTTTGTAAGAGGATTAGGATATAGTGAAGTTCACACATTAAGTGGCTTAAGAGATTTTAAAAATATACATGTTACACACAGGTTAGTTTCTTCACATATGTGAACACAAAAAATGCCATTTATAGCAGCTGACGCTGTGCTTTACTTCACGATGCATTCATTTACAGAGCAGCGCTATGACCTTGAATGTGCTTCATCTCTGGTTGAATTATAGTGTCTGGGGATAAAAGTCTAAAGAAAAGAGAAGAAAGCTCATAGAAGAAAGGTTGGGCTCAGGAAGGTCAGGGCAAATGTGTTTATCAGTTCATAGACTCTAGCTTTATCCTCTGAATAAAGCTAAGAAAAGGGAATAGCTGAAAAGTGTAAAGTCAGTCTTGTTTCAACATGACAGACTGAAACAGTTTTTAGGTTTTTGGATCCTTTTTAAAGGCCACCGTGATGAACAGCAGAGAATATTGGGTTATGATCTCTCTAATGTCATGCTGAGAGGTGCCGGGAATACTTTTTGGCATTTGCTGAAAAGGATGGGGGGAAAATACCACCCCCTTCTAATTTTTTTGTAAAAGCAAGCATTTTTTATTTGTATATGCATTGCTGTTGGTGATATCTGACAAAATCCAAGTGAAATGTTTTGCTTCACTTTCAACAGGAAAATCTGATTAATGGGGGTCCTTACATTTATGGCCCTCACGTTTCATCCAGAGTCTTAGGGCTGGGAGGGGGAAAGACACTGACTGAATGTTAAAATGGTCTGGATGTCTAAAAAGCTGAAGGCGATGAGGGGAAAATGTGTGCCTCATTGAAGCTGTTCATCACTCATGACTTTGATACAATAATTTCTTATTCTTTTAAAGGTGAGTCTCTTGAAACTTGGCAAGAATGTCAAAATCACATTTCACTCCAAAAAGAAAAAATAAGAATATTGTGCATAAAGAAAATTAATCTTAGTTTTAGCACCATAAAGATTTGTTTTTATTAAGCGAAGTTATAGTTAAGCACATGTTTCCCAGAATTATCATTACCATAATACAAAGCAAATTTTTATGTCTTAGCATATTTAATGTATTTTACACTAGTTATAGATCATGTAAGCTTTATGCTGCTTTTAATGAAACATTTTATTAGTATTAGTATTATATACAGTGTATAATATATATATACTGTATATATATAGCTAAATTAATATATGATAAAATAATTTTGAACACATTATGAATATATATATATATATATATATATATATATATATATGTGTGTGTGTAACGGGACCGATGAGACGTGAGACGTGCGGATCCATGTGCAAGCTTTTATTTAGAGCAGAAGAGGTCAGAAACACAAGCAGGGTCGAACAATGGCAAACAGGTATATGGCGAGCAAGACACAAGAATAATCCTAGGGCTAGCGAAGGTCAACAATTGGCAAACAGATTCAAAAGGGCGAGACTAGAGGGATAAATCCAGGAAAACAGGCAAAGATCAGAAACCAAGAAAACGTCTCTAGGTTACGTATGTAACCATGGTTCCCCGAGGGAACGAGACGCTGTGTCGAGATCGCTTTGGGAACGCCATACTACCAAGTCCCTGCCTGTGTGTGTATCTTATGAGCACATCACGAAGAGAGAACTTGGGAACCTGGGGTAGATGCCAGGTGTAGGTTGTAAAAGCGGACAAAAGTGTGCGGAAAGGACCAGCCCACCGCAGTACAAATGTCCTGCAAGGCCACACCCAAGCTGAAAGCCTTGGAGGCCGCCATACTCCTGGTCAAGTGCGCTCTGACCCCCATAGGTGACGGGAGGCCAGAGGACTCGTAGGCTAGTGAGATGGCCTTGACCACCCACCTACTCATAGTCTGCTTGGTCGCCGGAAATCCCTTCTTTGGCGGACCAAAAACAAACGAAAAGCTGATCTGCCTTACGCCACGGGGTGTGAGCTCTCCCGTGCCGTACCGTTGCCGGACTGAGGTGTTATCCTTTCCTCTCCAGGTGGGCTGCCCTCAGGGAACTGACAATGGTAGGACCATTTCGCTGAGGTCCTCTTAGGCAAATAATGGTCCGCAGATCCGTTTTCGGTCTAGAAGACCCCAACTGAGAGCATCACCCCGACCCCCGATCTTTCTGTGGAGGGGTGCGGGTTGCAACGCTCTGTTTTTGAGACTGGCGATATGAGGAGCTTGATGGCTTGGGCTGCTGCCGCTCAGCAGCCCCACCCCTGAGCAGGTCAGCCTGGTATGCTTGTAACACCGCCATGGTGTGCAAACATGCGCCAGCCTGACCTACCGCCGTATAAGCTTTCCCAACCAGACTCGATGTATGCCTAACAGGCCTGGTGGGAAGCTTCGGGGGCCTTCAGGGACTGCTGAGGATGGGGAGAGATAGCTCACAAGAATCTGCTCCACCACTGGCATCGCCCCATATACCTATCATTCAGCCCCACAATGTTCTTTTGAATAATTCGAGACTGTGGGGCTGTAATAGGGGATGAGTACGGTTTCTCCCACGATCTTGACACCTCAGCATGGAGATCGGGGAAAACGGAAGGCCCGCGATCCCCACGACAACAGTCTGTGCTGTGCCTCGGCAACAGCGGGACCGCTGCCAGCGGGATCGCGAGCCTGGCGGCTCTCAACAAACACAGCCAGGCGAGAGCGGAGCGTGCACTTACGTCACCCTGCTCGTGAAGTCTCGCTGCTCCATTGGACGGATTTGACACGTGCTTCAGACACGTGCTTGCATACGATACTCGGCAGCTGACGGGGATCAGAGTGAGTGTGTATATATAGGGAAGGTGTGATTGATGACAGCTGTGTGCAATCAGTGCTGTGTGCAATCAGTGCAATGAACGGTGGGATATGTAGTCCGGGATGACATGCAACATTTTGTGTAGTGCGAGAGTCAATGTAATGGAAGGGTGACCTCTGGTGGTGATTGAACGGAAGTCCATGGACAGGATTTGTGACAATATATATATATATATATATATATTTCAAGAAATCTTATTGATCCTAAAAAATAGACTTGTTATTTTATGCTAAATAAATTTTTTCACTTTTAATTTTGGGTTAAAATGTGAGCTGGACATGTTTTTTGTGAGATTCAACTTTCCACTTCCATCATTCTGATGGGAAATCAACTGGAAAAACACAAAAATTACACTTTAAATATATCTGAAGCAAATGTATCTGTATGCAGATATTTGCTACCGGTAACACAGAATGAAGGGATATCTGGACTAATTAGATGACTCAGTCAGCTGTTTCTACATCGGCTGTAAGCAGTCACTGTTTAACATGAGAAAGTGAGTAAATGGATTGGTTGACATAACTTTTAACACAGCAGACCATGCATGAGATTAATTTGAGAGGGCAGAGGCTAGAAGAGAGCGCATTGTTTTATAGAGCGATGTGTTTTCTGCTGTCACAGTGTAATCAAAGGCTTCACACTCCCTGGGGATCCTGCTTTTGAAGTTGATGTGATTCATTCTTTGTCTTTTCTTTTCACTGTAGCTTTGTCAGTCTTGATTCTTGTTTCCTCTCTTATTTGCTCGCGGGTTCTCAGCTTGTCGTTCACATGAGTTTAGCCCTATATTCAATTTAAAAGGCATAAAACATGATTGGAAGTGCAAAGGCAGGGCAACAAAATTGACAGATATACTGTGAAAAGGTGTTTTTTTATTGCAGTCAACATAAATGTACTTACAGGAATCATAAACACATGATTTTGATTTACAGCTGACATCATTTTCGTGACAACAGAAAAGTTTAACATGCAAAATAAAAAGAAGGGTAGGGTCAGAGTACACTACCTTTCAAAAGTTTATTGTCTGCAATTTTTTGAATATTTTTGAAACCTTTAATGCTTACAAAGTTGCATTTATTTAATGAAAATTACAGTAATATTGACATATATGATTACAATTTAAAGGCCTGTTTTATATTTTAATATATTTCAAAATGTAATTTATTCTTGTGTTGGCAAAGCTGAATTTTCAGCATCCATTACTTCAGTTTTCAGTGTCACATGATTCGTTACAAATCATTCAAATATGCTGATTGGTTGCTCAAGAAATCTTCAAAATGAAAAACAATGTGCTGCTTTATATTTTTGAGGAAGCGGTGATTGATATTGAATATAATGATTATTATATTTTATTCTATATCTTTCTATTAATCAAAGATTAAAAATTATGTTTGTGTGTCTGTGAGTGTGTGTGTGACTTGTCACTTTTTTAATGCATCCTTGTTGAATAAAATCATATATATATATATATATA